>NC_080539.1:8120000-8212500 GCF_028640845.1 Ahaetulla prasina
GTGCTAGATAGAGATAGACAGATACGTAGATAGCACTCCCCCCACTTGGCTCCAGATGCTGTCTGGGATTCCTGGACATGCCTCTTTCTCTCAGTCCAGGGTTCTTCCATTAGGGTAAAAAAAGAAAAGGAGGCAGTGCTATGTATCTCAACTTGCACTCAGGAATGAAGGCTGTGTAGATCTAACCCAGTGGTAGTCACCCTGGTCCCTACCGCCCACTAGTGGGCGTTCCAGCTTTTTTGGTGGGCAGTAGAGGTTTTGTCTGATACTGAAGCACTTTCCTTTTTTTTAATTTAATTGACTTTTTAAAAAAATCCATAGCACTATTTAAAAACATTTTCATTAGGTCTTCATAAAATTCCCCGTGACAATTTAAATTTCTGAAAATATACTATTTGTATCGCCCGCGCGTAAGTTTAGTTTACCTTACGTAAGTGAAACTAAATGGCAACCGCAAACAAAAGAGCCTCGTTCCCAGAATAACTCGCGCATCTCCCCCCACACCACCCAGCTGTAACAGACAAGCAGAGCTGGTAGACGGCAGCCCCCCCCCCCAAACCCAATCCACGATGCGCGAGAGGCATGCGCAGATGACGATACACGGTGCATTACTGTGGAACCGGTGGGCGGCTAGAAAATTTTACTACTAACAGAGATACAAAAGTGGGCGGTAGGTATAAAAAGGTTGACTACCCCTGATCTAACCCATCCATCCACAGACCTCACAGGAGGAGACCCCTTGATAAAGCCTTCGGCCTAGTATGACTTCCAAAGCTGACAGCATGTTCATTGCCTCCCTGTCTTTCCAGTCTTGTGTCCCTGTGTGACCTCTGAAGCAGCGGTGGGCTTCACATTATAATAATAATAATAATAATATCAGAGTTGGAAGGGACCTTGGAGGTCTTCTAGTCCAACCCTCTGCCCAGGCAGGAAACCCTACACCATTTCAGACAAATGGCTATCCAACATTTTCTTAAAAATTTCCAGTGTTGGAGCATTTACAACTTCTGCAGGCTAGTTGTTCCACCGATTAATTGTTCTAACTGTCAGGAAATTTCTCATTAGTTCTAGGTTGCTTCTCTCCTTGATTAGTTTCCACCCATTGCTTCTTGTCCTGCCCTCAGGTGCTTTGGAGAATAGTTTGACTCCCTCTTTTTTGTGGCAACCCCTGAGATATTGAAAGACTGCTATCATGTCTCCCTAGTCCTTCTTTTTATTAAACTAGACATACCCAGTTCCTGCAACCGTTCTTCATATGTTTTAGCCTCCAGTCCCCTAATCATCTTCGTTGCTCTTCTCTGCGCTCTTTCTAGAGTCTCCACATCTTTTTTACATCGTGGCGACCAAAACTGAATGTAATATTCCAAGTGTGGCCTTACCAAGGCATTATAAAGTGGTATTAACACTTCACGTGATCTTGATTCTATCCCTCTGTTTATGAAGCCCAGAACTGTGTTGGCTTTTTTGGCAGCTGCTGCACACGGCTGGCTCATATCTAAATGGTTAACCAATCCGGTAGCGATGGCGGCGAGTGGTTCGGAGAACTGGTAGCAAAAATCCCTGCCCCCCCCCTCATGCCCAGCTGAGCCGCGCGAGGTTTTTTTTTAAGCTTTTAAAAGCATTTTTTCTTTGGCTGAAAAAATGCTTTTAAAAGTAAAAAAAAAGCCTCTGATGATCGCGTGGCTCAGCTGGGATCATCAGAGGCTTTTAAAAGCATTTTTTTACAATCTGTTCGGCCAAAGAGGTTGTAGAAAAAAATGCTTTTAAAAGGCTCCTCTGGTGATCCCAGCTGAGTTGACTGATCGTCAGAGGCTTTTTTTTCTTTTAAAGGCAAAAAAAAAAAATGCTTTTAAAGCAAAAGAAAAGCCTCTGGCGATCAGGCAACTCAGCTGGGATCGTCAGAGGAGCCTTTTAAAACCATTTTTTCTACAACTTGTTTCACTGAAGAGGTTGTAGAAAAAATGCTTTTAAAAGTAAAAAAAAAGAAAAGTTGGCCACACCCACCCAGTCACATTAACCTCCAGCAAGCCACGCCCACAGAACCCCTGGACTAGATTTGAAAACACAAGAATGGATGATATATTATTCCCCACAGCAAGGGAAGCTGAGATGGTTCAAATGTTTCTTTTAATCCAATTAAGAGATTATGTTTTATTTTGTCCCTAGTTCGAAATTGCTTCCGGATTTTGTGTTTGCAGTGAGAAAAAAATAAAATACAATTGAAACGTTGCTTCTGTTTTTGTAAATTAGACAGGCTTGTTGTTATAGAAATGGCTTGTACATATCGTTGTGTAAAAGCAAAAAGTTGTTGTAATCAGTGGTGGGATTCAAAACTTTTTACTACCAGTTCTGTGGGCGTGGCTTGGTGGGCATGGCTTGGTGGGTGTGGCAGGGGAAGGATACTGTAAAATCTCCATTCCCACCCCACTCCAGGGGAAGGTTACTGCAAAATCCCCATTTCCTCCCAATCAGCTGGGACTCAGGAGGTAGAGAATAGATGGGGGCAGGATCAGCCAGAGGTGGTATTTACCGGTTCTCCGAACTACTCAAAATTTCTGCTACGGGTTCTCTAGAACTGGTCAGAACCTGCTGAATACCACCTCTGTTTGACGGTGTCAAAGAGTTGAAAGTTGGTGCCTTTTCCCCCTTTTTTACACCAGGGATATCAAGCTCAAGGCCCATGGGCCAGATCCGGCCCACGGGGTGCTTTGATCTGGCCCTCCGGGCTACCCTGGACTGGCCCACGGTGCTTCTGCCAGTGAGAACGGAGCTCGGGAGGGTCGTGCGCAGCCCTCCCGGGCTCCGTTTTGGTTGGCAGAGGGTTGCAGGAGGCCATCATAGCTGGATATGGAGCTCGTTCTCGCTGGCAGAGTGCTCGGGCCGCCACAGGCACCCCCGACATGAGTGATGTTGAGCTGGCCATGCCCCCTGGCCCTCCAAGGTCAAACACAACCCTGATGCGGCCCTCAATGCTCTGCTTTACACTATACCCCCTCTTTTTCCCTTCCTCTCTTCTTAGTTTTCCATGTTCTTTTTCTTTGTATTTTATACTTCGATAAACTAATAAAAAAGTAGATAGATAGATAGATAGATAGATAGATAGATAGATAGATAGATAGATATGATAGATAGATAGATAGAGATGATAGATAGAGAGAGATGATAGATGATAGATAGATAGATAGATAGATAGATAGATAGATAGATAGATAGATAGATAGATGTGGGGAGGGGGCCAGATAAGATAGATAGATAGATAGATAGATAGATAGATAGATAGATAGATAGATAGATAGATAAGTGGGGAGGGGGCCAGATAAGATAGAGAGAGAGAGAGAGAGAGAGAGAGAGAGAGAGAGAGAAGTGGGGGGGGGGGCAGATAAGATAAGATAGATAGATAGATAGATAGATAGATAGATAGATAGATAGATAGATAGATAGATAGATAAATAGAGATGATAGATAGATAGAGATGATAGATAGAGAGGTGGGGAGTGGGCCAGATAAGATAAGATAGATGATAGATAGATAGATAGATAGATAGATAGATAGATAGATAGATAGATAGAGATGATAGATAGATAGAGATGATAGATAGAGATTGATGATTGAGATAGATAGATAGATAGATAGATAGATATGATAGATAATGATTAGAGATAGATAGAGATGATAGATGATAGATGATCAAGATATAGATAATGATGAGATAGATAGATAGATGATAGATAGATAGATAGATAGATAGATAGATAGAGATGATAGAGATGATAGATAGATAGAGATGATAGATAGATAGAGATGATAGATAGAGATTGATGATTGAGATAGATAGAGATGATAGATGATAGATGATAGAGATGATAGAGAATGATGAGATAGATAGATAGATAAATAGATAGATAGAGATGATAGAGATGATAGATAAAGATTGATGATTGAGATAGATATGATAGATAACGATGAGAGATAGATAGAGATGATAGATGATAGAAATATATAATGATGAGATAGATAGATAGATAGATAGATAGATAGATAGATAGATAGATAGATAGATAGATAGAAAATCAAGGAGTATATGAAATCCCATGCACCGCCTGCCCCACCACATACATCGGACAAACCAACAGAAGAATAAGTGCATGCATTGAAGAACACAAGAACTCAGTCAAAAAAGAGGAACCAACTTCTTCCCTGGTCCAACACCTTAAAGCCACAGGACACGATATTGACTTTAAAAAGACCAGAACTATCGCCAAAACTGAACACTTTAACAACAGAATAATCAGAGAAGCCATCGAGATAGAAAAATGCCCCCACAGCATGAACAAACGAGATGATACCTTCCGCCTACCAGCCATTTGGAAACCCGCCCTTATTGACAAATGAGTCCCTAACACGAGGAATGACACCAGACCCACACTCACGAGGTCCACACAGGATGTCACCACCACACATCCACCCAGAAAGCAGACCCAAACCCACACTGATCATGAAGCACGACCAAGGACCAGAAGCCAGATCGCAGCTGCAACATTAGCCATTTCAAACCCCTCCAATCCATACATGCAGCAGACTGACACCCACTATGAAGATGTAGCACGACCACAAACACGAAGCCAAACAACAGCAATGCAGCTCACCAGCTCAAATCCCCCTGCTACTCAGACTAATCTGAGCACAACCAAGCCCCCACCCAAACAGGACACACCCCCAGCCAATCAGAGCACCAAAAAAAACCCCCATCCAATCAGAGCACAGCCAAGCTCACACCCAATCAGTTCAAATCCCCACTAGCAGTTAAAAAGGAAGAAACAGCTGCAATCACACATTGCTCCCAGAAGCACGAAGCTGAAGCCTGAAGATGACGAATGAGATTTCGTCGAAACATCGCCAAGACACTTCCAATTTTACGCGGGAGAAAACCCGAATAACCAAAGACCTACATATATATATAATAACCAAAGACCTATATAATCATCAGAGTATTAAACTACCACTGCAGAGATCCCTGACTTTATATGCCATTAATCAATTTGGCCATTGCTCGTGTAATAGGCCCCTCCAGCCGTCTCCCACTTGTAATTAGCTGTGTTGTTTTTGCTGTCGTCATGCTGGTTGATGGAGGCTTAATTCCTACAAGCTGACGAAAGCTTAGTAGAATAAAATTTTAATTATTTTAGTTCCGGAGCTCGCAGAACGTCTGTTTTTTGTTTTATATAAGAGCATTCTGTCAACAACAGCAGTCGCCCATAAGCCCACTTAAGAAAAACAACAGCTAAGTTTAAAAATGTAATGACCATGAATGAAGGCGAATCAACATGTCCCAAGATAATGTTGCAGGATGCAAACTGGGTCAGAAGTTTAGTCTTCCAAGTTTTCCGACTCACGATGGAGTCCATCCTCAAGGAACGTCTCTCTACTACAGTGGTTCTCAACCTGTGGGTCGCGACCCCGTTGGGGGTCAAATGACGATTTGCCAGGGGTCGCCTAAGCCCATCGGAAATATGGGAAGTATACTTGCGAGTCGAAGAATCGCACTCCAATGGTTGACTCCACAAGCCAGCTGCAGGCTCTTCAAATCGCTAGCCGAATTCGGCTTCAGGCGCAATGAATTAAAAAAGAGAGAAATATTTGCTCTGATGTCTCCCTCTCAAGCCAGCTGCAATCACTCCCAATCGCTAGCCTAATCTGGCTTCAGGCGCGATAAACTTAATAGGGGAGGAGTCTCCGCTTTAATGCCTCCGTCCTCAAGGCAATCGCAAGCAGTTCAGATCGCTAGCCAATACAGCTTCAGGCGCGATCAATTCAAAACGAAAATAATTTTACAGTTGGGGTTGCCACATCGTGGGGAATTGTATTAAAGGGGTCGCAGCACTATAAAGGTTGAGAACCACTGCTCTACCAGAATGTGTGACTGAGATATTTTAATGACAATGTCTCCTGTCTAGGTCTCTCGGAGTGTCAGCAGCTGAGCTTTGGCTTTTGGTGTCTATGGAGATTCTTCATCATCCAGGTGATGGTTGCACCAAAGGTGCTTTTTCAAGAGGCAACTGGACTTTCTGGTTTTTCTCTGAAGACGTTTCGCCTCTCATCCATGAAGCTTCTTCATCTCTGACTGGATGGTGGGGAATGGAAGGAGTTATATTCCTTGCAGACAGCTGGTCATCTGCATCCTTTTAGAGGGCCGTTGAGGCCGCTTGGAGGTTTGTCTGTGTCCTCAGGGTCACCTTGAGCGGTAGCAAATGGGTGTGGAGCCTTCTGGGAACTGTTGAAAGGATTGTGTTGTAGACTGGAGATAGGTGATGTTATATCCTCCCCTGGTTGAGAGAGAACTGTTCAATTTTGACATAGATGGCCTCTGTGACCCCTCTTAGAATAGAATAGAATAGAATTTTTATTGGCCAAGTGTGATTGGACACACAAGGAATTTGTCTTGGTGCATATGCTCTCAGTGTACATAAAAGAAAAGATACGTTCATCAAGGTACAACATTTACAACACAATTGATGGTCAATATATCAATATAAATCATAAGGATTGCCAGCAACAAGTTATAGTCATACAGTCATAAATGGAAAGAGATTGGTGATGGGAACGATGAGAAGATTAATAGTAGTGCAGATTCAGTAAATAGTTTGACAGTGTTGATGGAATTATTTGTTTTTTATTTGTTAATTATTTGAATTATTTGTCTTTTAAACTAGCGGTCCTCTCTGTCCACAATGTGGACTCTGCTGTCCCCAAAGAGTGGTCTTTGTCTTTTAAATGCAGGTGGGCTGCTGAATCGTGTTCTGATGGGTTTGTTCTCCTATATCTCCTCCATCTCTGGCACTGACGACGTTATCCAGTTGGGTCTGCAAGAAACCCACCAAGGTCAGAGACCACCAAGGACCCCACAGTCATCGTCGTCATCCTACTCCTATTCCCTGCAAACCTTTCTCCCTTCTAGAACTGATGATGTTCCCCAATTGGGTAATGAAACGTCTGCAAGAAAGCCACTAAGCTCAGACAGCACCAAGGACCCCATAGTCATAGTCCTCCTCCTCCTCCTCTCTGCAAACCCCACTCCGTTCTAGCACTAATGACGGTACCTAACTGGGCCATGAAACGCCTGCAAGAAAACCACCAAGCTCAGACAGCCCCAAGAACAGGGGTGAAATGCTTCAAGTTCGGACCGGATCGAGCGATCCGATAGCGATGGGGCTGGGGCCGGGTAGTTCGGAGAACTGGTAGCAAAAATCCCTGCCCCACCCCGCCCATGCTCACTCAATCGCCCGGTCCCCACTTGCCTACTTGGCAGCTTGCTGCTTCTTTCGGGCTCGCCTTGCTTCAGCTGCTACAATCAATTGCATCAGCTAGCAACTCAGTCTGCCTGACTATAATCCATCTCAATCTGCCTGCCTTGTTCCTTCAATTGGGTGAATAACTGGGGGAGGGGAGCTTTAAAAAAATAGTTAATTGGGGGGTTTTTTTAGGAGTTTTTTTTTTTTAGACAGCAATTTAAAGTTAAGGAAGTTTTGAATTTAGCTGCTTTTATCTAAAAGTACAAATCAAATCAAATCAAATAATAAAATATTTGTGCAGCTTTCTGAGATTTGGTGTGTTTCTGTAGTGTTTCACTCTAACTACACAAACCCACAAAATCTCACAAAGCTGTATGTGGCATTTGGTGTGTGTGTGAGAGAGTTTATTTATTTATTTATTAATCATATTTATATACCGCCCTATCTCCCGAAGGACTCAGGGCGGTTCACAGGCACTTAAAAACACATAAATACAGAATAAAAACAATTTAAAAAACTTATTTTAAAGCCCGTTAATTAAAATATACAAATAAAACCTAATTAAAACCCATAAATTTAAAATCTAGCTCAGTCCTGCACAATTAAATAAATATGTTTTAAGCCCAGCGGAAGGTCCGAAGGTCCGGAAGCTGGCGGAGTCCGGGGTAGTTCGTTCCAAAGGGTGGGAGCCCCACAGAAGGCCCTTCCCCTGGGCGTCGCCAGACGACATTGCCTCGCTGACGGCACCCTGAGGAGACCCTCTCTGTGAGAGCGCACGGGTCGGTGAGAGGTATTCGGTAGCAGAAGGCGGTCCCGTAAATAACCCGGCCCAATGCCATGGAGCGCTTTAAAGGTGGTCACCAAAACCTTGAAGCGCACCCGGAAGGCCACAGGTAGCCAGTGCAGTCTGCGCAGGATGGGTGTTATACGGGAGCCACGAGGGGCTCCATCTATCACCCGCGCAGCCGCATTCTGGACTAACTGCAGCCTCCGGATGCCCTTCAAGGAGCCCCATGTGAGAGCATTGCAGTAATCCAGGCGAGGCGTCACGAGCGTGAGTGACCGTGCATAGGCATCCCGGTCCAGAAAGGCGCAACTGGCGTACCAGGCGAACCTGGTAGAACGCTCTCCTGGAGGCGGCCGTCAAATGGTCTTCTAGAGACAGCCGTTCATCAGGAGGGCGCCTAAGTTGCGGACCCTCTCCATCGGGGCCAATGACTCGCCACCGATGGTCAGCCGCGGATTGCTGACTGTACCGGGATCCCGGCATCCACAGCCACTCTGTCTTGGCGGGATTGAGCTTGAGCCTGTTTCTCCCCATCCAGACCCGTCGGCCTCCAGACACCGGGACAGCACTTGATAACCGTTGGGGTGGTCCGGTGTGAAAAATACAGCTGGGTGTCATCCGCATACAGCTGGTACTTCACACCAAAACCACTGATGATCTCACCCAGCGGCTTCATGTAGATGTTAAACAGAAGGCGAGAGGATCGACCCTGCGGCACCCACAAGTGAGGCGCCTCGGGCCGACCTCTGCCCCTGTCAACACAGACTGCGACCGGTCGGAGAGATAGGAGGAGAACCACCGATAGCGGTGCCTCCACTCCCAATCCCTCCAACCGGCGCAGCAGGATACCATGGTCGATGGTATCGAAAGCCGCTGAGAGGTCTAATAGGACCAGGGCAGAGGAGCAACCCCTATCCCTGGCCCTCCAGAGATCATCCACCAACGCGACCAAAGCCGTCTCCGTGCTGTAACCGGGCCGGAAACCGGACTGGAGCAGGTCGAGATAGACAGTTTCATCCAGGTGCAAGGGAAACTGATATGCCACCATACTCTCTACAACCTTCGCCGCAAAGCGAAGGTTGGAGACCGGACGATAGTTACCTAAAACAGCCGGGTCCAGGGAAGGCTTCTTAAGGAGGGGCCTCACCACCGCCTCTTTCAAGGCGGCCGGGAAGACACCCTCCACTAAAGAAGCGATCGTAATCGCCTGGAGCCAGCCTCGTGTGACCTCCCGCACGGGTCCAGTAAACATGTGGTGGCATTCAGCCTACCCAGCAACCTGTCCTTGTCCTCAGGAGCCACAGGGTCAAATTCATCCCAAACAATATCGCCAAGACCACCCTCGAGCATCTCACCCGCGTCACCGCAATCTTGGTCCAACCCATCCCGAAGCTGAACGATTTTATCGTATAGATAACCGTTAAACTCCTCAGCACGTCCCTGCAACGGGTCATCCCGCTCCCCCTGGTGTAGGAGGGCGGGTCACCCAAACAGGGCGGCTGGGCGGTTATCTGCCGATGCAATGAGGAGGCGTAGCTACGCCTCGCTTCCCTCAATGCCACTAGGTAAGTCCTAGTATAGGACTTCACTAGTGTCCGATCAGCTTCCGAACGGCTAGACCTCCAGGAACTCTCTAGGCGTCTTCTCCAGCGCTTCATCCCTCTCAGCTCCTCGGAGAACCAAGGAGCCGGTTGGGACCTGCGCCGGGTCAGAGGCCGCAAAGGCACGACACGGTCTAAGGCCCCCGCCGCGGCCCGTTCCCAGGCTGCCACAAGTTCCTCAGCCGAGTCGTGAGCCAGACCCTCGGGAAACGGCCCAAGCTCCGTCCGGAACCCGTCAGGGTCCATCAGGCGCCTGGGGCGGAACCAACGTATCGGCTCCGCCTCCCTGCGGTGGTGAATGGCGGTCAGAAAGTCCAGGCGAAGAAGAGAGTGATCTGACCATGACAAAGGTTCGATGACTATTTCCTTTAAGTCCAGATCTCTCAACCACTGACCAGAGAGAAAAATCAGGTCCAGAGTGCCACCCCCGATGTGAGTAGGGCCATCAACTACTTGGGTCAGATCCAAGGCCGTCATGGAAGCCATGAACTCCCGAGCTGCCGTCGATGATGAGCCGGAAGATGGCAAGTTAAAGTCCCCCATGACTAAAAGTCTGGGGGTCTCAACTGCCACCCCAGCCAGCATCTCCAGCAGCTCGGGCAGGGCAGCTGTCACGCAGCAAGGAGCCAGGGTCGTGGTCAGCAAGCCCATCTGACACCTACGACCCCATCTCACAAAGAGGGATTCACACCCGGCAATCTGAGGTACAGTGGTCTCCCTCGGCTCTAGACTCTCTCTAATCACAACCGCCACCCCCCCACCCCTACCCTGGGCCCTCGGCTGATGGAATGCACGGAAACCCGGCGGGCACATCTCAACAAGGGGCACGCCCCCTTCAGTGCCCAACCAGGTCTCCGTAATGCCCATAAGGTCTGCGGAACCCCCCTGTATAAGATCACAAACAAGGGTGGCTTTGTTCACCACGGACCGAGCATTGCACAACATCAGCCGAAGGCCCAGGCTCTGAGGATCCTGACCATCCGGGGAACGGGAAAAGTCTAAGGGGTCGGAGCGCGTGATCGCTTTGAGACATCGAGCACGCGCTCCCGGAACTTGATATGACCCCTCGCTTCCGCCATACCTGCCCCTCCCACTTACCGTGTCGATAGGACCACCCTCACAAATAGGAACAATCTCCTCCCCCATAACCTCCGAACCTGATAGTAAAAAACCGCCGCGAACATGTGCAGGAACTGGCCCTCTACCCGACGGGTTACCCCCATTACCCGCCCCTACCCTCCCACCCCTTAAAAATTCCCTCTCTAAAAAACCCCACAAGCTCTTCTTTTTCGCATGCCACCTCTGTGGGTCCCAAAACCCGTCATGGAGGCCGGCCCTCGATAATGAGGAGGGCCATTCCTGCGAGGCGGGGGCACCTCGCAGGCGCAAGAGTTCACAAGCAGTATAACGCGTAGCAGCTGAGACTAAGAATCGGCAAAGTAGAGGCTCCATCTCCGAATGGCAAGATGATGACAGATGGTACTAGTCCAGAATGAAGGCAAACAAAGAATGGAACAGCAATTAGCACCGGATGACAGTCTAGGTGGTATTCTGTCTGGTGCATAGTCCAAACATCCTGGAACCGGGGTGAGGGGAAATGGCATTCCAGTCGCTGGCCACGTCTTCCTCCGTCCTCCTCTGTCCCCAAATAACTCCCTTGTCCCCCCCCCAAAGGGTCCTAATAGGACCAAAAACGGCCATAGAAGTCTCAAAAAGGCCGAGGGGGGCATGGGTGATGTTAAAATAGTCACAGTCACAGACTGGTTGCAGGGGGCAGCTCCGGGGTGCCTCCATCATCTCCCCGCAGTCCTCCAACAACCACCTCCAGACATGGCTAGGGGAAGAATCCTAACCACTCCAGAAGCCGGGTCTCCCCAGACCTCCCCCTCCGAGAGGCGAGGCCCGTAAAAAAGGCTAAACCTCTCCGAGAGGCTGGGGGGTATGAAGGTTGCCAAGTCCACAGTCCGGCAGCAGGGAGAAAGCCAAGAAACCATGGCAGCAAGGCAGATGGCAATAGGGGTAGATGAAATACCTCCGCAGTCATCCAGATCGTCCACATTGCAGAGGCTGGAGCCCAAAGGCTACACCCAAAAAGTCCGGAGTCCGCAGTCAGAAGAGGACCAGGGAGACGAGCCAGAGGCTAGAGGCCTGCCGGCCAGATGAATCGGCCGAAAAACGGCCGGAAAAAACGCCGACTCATCGCCCCACCTCCGAGCCTAGAACATGGCCGCCAGAATCCACCGCTTGCCTACCCGGCCTCGTTCTCGGCAGCCACATATGCGAGAGAGTCCAGAGACCTCTCATATGGCTGCCCGAGATAGGATCTGCCGGGCCGGGGGCAGCAAGCGGCTAAACGCGCGGCCGAGGCTTCGCCAACATCGGAGGGGCCTCTCCGTCGCCGGAGCCGAGTCTTCAGAGCCGCGCCATCTTGCGCATGCGCAGAGTCAGTTGTGTTGTGTTGTGTTGTGTGTGTGTAAAGTGTGAAAGTTGGTTTTTGAGCTTTTTGTGGCTGTGTGAGGTTGCTGCTTGTTGCAGGGGCCATTTCGGGTGAAGTGCAGCTGCTTTTACATTCTGTGGGAGTCAGTTGTGTTGTGTTGTGTGTGTGTAAAGTGTGAAAGTCGGTTTTTGGTACCTCTTATTGTTTTGTGTACTTTGTTTATTATTTTTATTATTTATTGTTATTGGCTCCATTCCACCTGGTCACCTGACCACCAAGCCATGCCCATCAATTAAGCCACACCTATAGAACCGGTAGGGAAAATTTTTAGATTTTACCCCTGCCCAAAAACCCTTCAGTTCAACCCCAAGCTACAAATATTCTCTTTCTATCGCTGCACAAGCACACCCCGGCGTGCTGATCCTGAGCCAAAGCTGGTGTCCTTGACGTCTCTTTGAAGGCCTCAAAGCTTGGCAGCCTCCGATCCCTTTCCCACTTAAGCTGCAATAAATCCACCTCTCCCAAGAGCCACGGATAGGAAAAAATGGTTCGGATTAGCCGAGAAAAACCCATTTGAAATCTCCAATGATCGGACGCCCTCAATCCCAACTCTGGCTTTCATCCGGCGTCTTAAAGGCCAGGCCGCCCTCCGACCTGTCCATGCCGATCGCGTCTTTAAGTTTGACAACCGGAGCTTAGCGAAAAGCTGGATATTGCTGGGTGGCAGAATTAGTCCGAGAGAAAGAATTCCGCGCTCGGAAAGACGATAATCTGCCTAGAGGAAGATGTGTCCCAAAGGCAAAATGGTTTGTCAGTTTGCGCATTTTAATCAGACCGAAGCTCGTAATCCGAAAAGCCTCCAAGGTGGGGGGGTTATGGATAATGAAGCTGGATGTAATGAAATTAGGCTACCTTGTTGGGAGGTGGAAAAGCAGAGACCGACGGCCACAAAGAAGAGGGGGTCAAGCTATTCATATACATATAAAACATTTGCTAGACCAATTCTAGAATACAGCTCACCTGTTTGGAACCCTCACCATATCTCTGACATCAATACAATTGAACGTGTCCAGAAATATTTTACAAGAAGAGTTCTCCATTCCTCTGTAAACAACAAAATACTTTATCCCACTAGACTTGAAATCCTGGGCTTGGAAAACTTGGAACTCCGTCGCCTTCGACAAGACCTAAGTTTAACTCATAGAATCATCTATTGTAATGTCCTTCCTGTCAAAGACTACTTCAGCTTTAATTGCAATAATACAAGAGCAACCAATAGATTTAAACTTAATGTCAACCGCTTTAATCTAGATTGCAGAAAATATGACTTCTGTAACAGAATCATCAGTGCTTGGAATACTTTACCTGACTCTGTGGTCTCTTCTCATAATCCTAAAAGCTTTAACCAAAAACTTTCTACTATTGACCTTACCCCATTCCTAAGAGGACCATAAGGGGCGTGCATAAGCGCACAAACGTGCCTACCGTTCCTGTCCTATTGTTTTTCTTTTCTTCTATACCTTTATATACTATATAACCTTTCTGTATGATAGTTACATATATTGTTGTGACAAAATAAATAAATAAAATAAAAAATAAATATTCTCCAAAGCACCTGAGGGCAGGACAAAAAGCAACGGATGGAAACTAATCAAGGAGAGAAGCCAGCTAGAACTAAAGAGAAATTTCCTGACGGAACAATTAACCAGTGGAATAACTTGCCTCCAGAAGTTGTGAATGCTACAACACTGGAGGTTTTTAAGAAGATGTTGGATAACCATTTGTCTGAAGTGGTGTAGAGTTTCCTGCCTAATCAGGGGGTTGGATTAGAAGACCTTTAAGGTTGCTTCCAGCTCTGTTATTCTAAAGCTTTCTAAAGACTTCTCATTGGCACATTTTTTCCTGGGACTGCTTTGCAAATCGGAAAGAAACAGTAAATGCCAGGTTTAATAGCAATAGCACTTCGCAACAGCACTTAGACCTGTATACCGCTTCTCGGTGCTTTACAGCCCTCTCTGAGCGGTTTACAGAGTCAGCCACATGCCCTCAACAATCTGGGTCCTCATTTTACCCACCTCGGAAAGATGAAAGGCTGAGTCAACCTTGAGCCGGTTAGAATCGAACTGCCAAACTACAGACAGCCGGCAGTCAGCACAAGTAGCCTGCAGTACTGCATTCCAACCACTGCGACACCAGAGATCTGAATAGGAAGAAAGAGTGCAGAGAAGAGCAAAAAAGGATAAAGGATATGATGAATTTGTGCGGGAATGTTGGTATAACAAAGAGTAGGATTAGGGGGGTGGCCCAGTAGCCATCTTCCAATACTGGTAGCTGTCGACTTACAACCACAAGTGAGTCCAAAATTTCTGTTGCTAAGCAAGACCATTGGTTAAGTGAGCTTCGCCCCATTTTTAATGACAATGTCTCCTGTCTAGGTCTCTCGGAGTGTCAGCAGCTGAGCTTCGGCTTTTGGTGTCTATGGAGATTCTTCGTCATCCAGGTGATGGTTGCACCAAAGGTGCTTTTTCAAGAGGCAACTGGACTTTCTGGTTTTTCTCTGAAGACGTTTCGCCTCTCATCCATGAAGCTTCTTCATCTCTGACTGGATGGTGGGGAATGGAAGGAGTTATATTCCTTGCAGACAGCTGGTCATTTGCATCCTTTTAGAGGGCCGTTGAGGCCGCTTGGAGGTTTGTCTGTGTCCTCAGGGTCACCTTGAGTGGTGCAAATGGGTGTGGAGCCTTCTTGGAACTGTTGAAAGGATTGTGTTGTAGACTGGAGATAGGTGATGTTATATCCTCCCCTGGTTGAGAGAGAACCGTTCAATTTTGACATAGATGGCCTCTGTGACCCCTCTTAGAATAGAATAGAATAGAATTTTTATTGGCCAAGTGTGATTGGACACACAAGGAATTTGTCTTGGTGCATATGCTCTCAGTGTACATAAAAGAAAAGATACGTTCATCAAGGTACAACATTTACAACACAATTGATGGTCAATATATCAATATAAATCATAAGGATTGCCAGCAACAAGTTATAGTCATACAGTCATAAGTGGAAAGAGATTGGTGATGGGAACTATGAGAAGATTAATAGTAGTGCAGATTCAGTAAATATGACTTCTGTAACAGAATCATCAGTGCTTGGAATACTTTACCTGACTCTGTGGTCTCTTCTCATAATCCTAAAAGCTTTAACCAAAAACTTTCTACTATTGACCTTACCCCATTCCTAAGAGGACCATAAGGGGCGTGCATAAGCGCACAAACGTGCCTACCGTTCCTGTCCTATTGTTTTTCTTTTCTTCTATACCTTTATATACTATATAACCTTTCTGTATGATAGTTACATATATTGTTGTGACAAAATAAATAAATAAAATAAAAAATAAATATTCTCCAAAGCACCTGAGGGCAGGACAAAAAGCAACGGATGGAAACTAATCAAGGAGAGAAGCCAGCTAGAACTAAAGAGAAATTTCCTGACGGAACAATTAACCAGTGGAACAACTTGCCTCCAGAAGTTGTGAATGCTACAACACTGGAGGTTTTTAAGAAGATGTTGGATAACCATTTGTCTGAAGTGGTGTAGAGTTTCCTGCCTAATCAGGGGGTTGGATTAGAAGACCTTTAAGGTTG
This sequence comes from Ahaetulla prasina, assembly GCF_028640845.1. NCBI lineage: Eukaryota > Metazoa > Chordata > Lepidosauria > Squamata > Colubridae > Ahaetulla > Ahaetulla prasina. The sequence continues at coordinate 8,135,756 of NC_080539.1, forward strand.
CTTCCAGCTCTGTTATTCTAAAGCTTTCTAAAGACTTCTCATTGGCACATTTTTTCCTGGGACTGCTTTGCAAATCGGAAAGAAACAGTAAATGCCAGGTTTAATAGCAATAGCACTTCGCAACAGCACTTAGACCTGTATACCGCTTCTCGGTGCTTTACAGCCCTCTCTGAGCGGTTTACAGAGTCAGCCACATGCCCTCAACAATCTGGGTCCTCATTTTACCCACCTCGGAAAGATGAAAGGCTGAGTCAACCTTGAGCCGGTTAGAATCGAACTGCCAAACTACAGACAGCCGGCAGTCAGCACAAGTAGCCTGCAGTACTGCATTCTAACCACTGCGACACCAGAGATCTGAATAGGAAGAAAGAGTGCAGAGAAGAGCAAAAAAAATGATCTGGAGGACAACGGATATGATGAATTTGTGCGGGAACGTTGGTATAACAAAGAGTAGGATTAGGGGGTGACCCAGTAGCCATCTTCCAATACTGGTAGCTGTCGACTTACAACCACAAGTGAGTCCAAAATTTCTGTTGCTAAGCAAGACCATTGGTTAAGTGAGCTTCGCCCCATTTTTAATGACATTTCCTGACACGGTTGTTAAGTGAATCACCACAGTGGTTAAGTTAGTAAAATAGTTGTTAAGTGAATCTGGCTTCCCCATTGACTTTCCTTGTCAGAAGGTCACCAAAGGGGATGACATGACCCCACCCCCCCGGGAGACTGCAACCGTCATAAATACGAATCAATTCCCAAGAGTCCGAATTTCAATTGTGCCTCTCTAGGAGTCTCTGGAGGCTGAGGACAGCAAAAAACGTCACTTCCTGTCTAACCGGAAGTTGGCAAAGGGGCAGTTTCTGACCCCCAGAGGGCCTCCGGGGGGGCTGGGGTGGAAAAGCTGTTTTTGCCCTCCCCAGACTCATAGAGAGGCTCTGGAGCCAGGTGAGAGAGAAAAACGGGCCTACCGGACCAATGAGTGCCAGGAGCGGGGGAGGGGAAGGGGGTCGCGTGCGCATGCGTGGGGGTGGGAGCGGGACGCATAGAATTATGGGTGTGGGCACGCACACACATGACCTCCCCCCGTCCCCTGCCTCCTGGCACACAATGGCAAAAAGATTAGCCATCACTGGTCTATGCCGATGATAATTCTAGCCTTAGGACACTTTATTTTATTTTATTTTATTTTATTTATTTTATTTTTATGTTATGTTATGCTATTTTTAATTATTTTATTTTATTTTATTTATTTTTATTTTATTTTATTATGTTATGTTATATTTTGTTTTATTATTTATTTATTTATTTTATTTTATTGTTTTGTTTTGTTATGTTATATTATGTTTAATTATTTTATTTTATTTCTTTATTTTTATTTTATTTTATTATTATGTTATGTTTTGTTTTATTAATTTATTATTTTATTTTATTTTATTATTTTATTTATTTATTTATTTATTTTATTATTATGTTATGTTATGTTTAAGTATTTTATTTTATTTTATTTCTTTTTATTTTATTATTATGTTATGTTATGTTTTATTATTTTATTTTATTTCTTTTATTTCTTTATTTCTTATTTATTTTATTGTTATGTTATTGTTATGTTATGTTACATTATGCTATGCAATGTTATGTTAATTATTTTATTTTATTATTATGTTATGTTACATTATGCTATGCAATGTTATGTTACATTATGCTATGCAATGTTATGTTACATTATGCTATGCAATGTTATGTTATGTTTTGTTTTGTTATGTTATGTTACATTATGCTATGCAATGTTATGTTATGTTATGTTTTGTTTTGTTATGTTATGTTACATTATGCTATGCAATGTTATGTTATGTTATGTTACATTATGCTATGCAATGTTATGTTACATTATGCTATGCAATGTTATGTTACATTATGCTATGCAATGTTATGTTATGTTATGTTACATTATGCTATGCAATGTTATGTTATGTTACATTATGCTATGCAATGTTATGTTATGTTACATTATGCTATGCAATGTTATGTTATGTTACATTATGCTATGCAATGTTATGTTACATTATGCTATGCAATGTTATGTTACATTATGCTATGCAATGTTATGTTATTGTTATGTTATGTTACATTATGCTATGCAATGTTATGTTACATTATGCTATGCAATGTTATGTTATGTTACATTATGCTATGCAATGTTATGTTACATTATGCTATGCAATGTTATGTTACATTATGCTATGCAATGTTATGTTACATTATGCTATGCAATGTTATGTTACATTATGCTATGCAATGTTATGTTATGTTACATTATGCTATGCAATGTTATGTTACATTATGCTATGCAATGTTATGTTATGTTTAAGTATTTTATTTTATTATTGGAAACAATACCTAGCCAGCTTGCAACCTTTCCCACTTTTCCATGGCCTCGGCGTGCCTGCTTTTAAACCCTTACCAAACAGTTCGGATTAATTCTTCCAGAAGCTCCATAACAGCTTCCATTCTTTCCGAGCCGGTCGGTTTAAGAGGGCAAATGTGAAGAGCCAGCTCCCAAACCGCCTTCCTCTAAATCTTTTAAGTGAAAGATGATTTGTCTTTAAATGCAGGTGGGCTGCTGAATCGTGTTCTGATGGGTTTGTTCTCCTATATCTCCTCCATCTCTGGCACTGACGACGTTATCCAGTTGGGTCTGCAAGAAACCCACCAAGGTCAGAGACCACCAAGGACCCCACAGTCATCGTCGTCATCCTACTCCTATTCCCTGCAAACCTTTCTCCCTTCTAGCACTGATGATGTTCCCCAGTTGGGTAATGAAACGTTTGCAAGAAAGCCACTAAGCTCAGACAGCACCAAGGACCCCATAGTCATAGTCCTCCTCCTCCTCCTCTCTGCAAACCCCACTCCGTTCTAGCACTAATGACGGTACCTAACTGGGCCATGAAACGCCTGCAAGAAAACCACCAAGCTCAGACAGCCGCAAGAACAGGGGTGAAATGCTTCAAGTTCGGACCGGATCAAGCGATCCGATAGCGATGGGGCTGGGGCCGGGTAGTTCGGAGAACTGATAGCAAAAATCCCTGCCCTACCCCGCCCATGCTCACTCAATCTCCCGGTCCCCACTTGCCTACTTGGCAGCTTGCTGCTTCTTTCGGGCTCGCCTTGCTTCGGCTGCTACAATCAATTGCATCAGCTAGCAACTCAGTCTGCCTGACTATAATCCATCTCAATCTGCCTGCCTTGTTCCTTCAATTGGGTGAGTAACTGGGGAAGGGGAGCTTTAAAAAAATAGTTAATTGGGGTTTTTTTTTAGGAGTTTGTTTTTTTTTTAGACAGCAATTTAAAGTTAAGGAAGTTTTGAATTTAGCTGCTTTTATCTAAAAGTACAAATCAAATCAAATCAAATAATAAAATATTTGTGCAGCTTTCTGAGATTTGGTGTGTTTCTGTAGTGTTTCACTCTAACTACACAAACCCACAAAATCTCACAAAGCTGTGTGTGGCATTTGGTGTGTGTGTGAGAGAGTCAGTTGTGTTGTGTTGTGTGTAAAGTGTGAAAGTTGGTTTTTGAGCTTTTTGTGGCTGTGTGAGGTTGCTGCTTGTTGCAGGGGCCATTTCGGGTGAAGTGCAGCTGTTTTTACATTCTGTGGGAGTCAGTTGTGTTGTGTTGTGTGTGTGTAAAGCGTGAAAGTCGGTTTTTGGTACCTCTTATTGTTTTGTGTACTTTGTTTATTATTTTTATTATTTATTGTTATTGGCTACATTCCACCTGGTCACCTGACCACCAAGCCATGCCCATCAATTAAGCCACACCTATAGAACCGGTAGGAAAAAATTTTAGATTTTACCCCTGCCCAAAAACCCTTCAGTTCAACCCCAAGCTACAAATATTCTCTTTCTATCGCTGCACAAGCACACCCCGGCGTGCTGATCCTGAGCCAAAGCTGGTGTCCTTGACGTCTCTTTGAAGGCCTCAAAGCTTGGCAGCCTCCGATCCCTTTCCCACTTAAGCTGCAATAAATCCACCTCTCCCAAGAGCCACGGATAGGAAAAAATGGTTCGGATTAGCCGAGAAAAACCCATTTGAAATCTCCAATGATCGGACGCCCTCAATCCCAACTCTGGCTTTCATCCGGCGTCTTAAAGGCCAGGCCGCCCTCCGACCTGTCCATGCTGATCGCGTCTTTAAGTTTGACAACCGGAGCTTAGCGAAAAGCTGGATATTGCTGGGTGGCAGAATTAGTCCGAGAGAAAGAATTCCGCGCTCGGAAAGACGATAATCTGCCTAGAGGAAGATGTGTCCCAAAGGCAAAATGGTTTGTCAGTTTGCGCATTTTAATCAGACCGAAGCTCGTAATCCGAAAAGCCTCCAAGGTGGGGGGGGTTATGGATAATGAAGCTGGATGTAATGAAATTAGGCTACCTTGTTGGGAGGTGGAAAAGCAGAGACCGACGGCCACAAAGAAGAGGGGGTCAAGCTATTCTCCAAAGCACCGGAGGGCAGGACAAAAAGCAACGGATGGAAACTAATCAAGGAGAGAAGCCAGCTAGAACTAAAGAGAAATTTCCTGACGGAACAATTAACCAGTGGAACAACTTGCCTCCAGAAGTTGTGAATGCTACAACACTGGAGGTTTTTAAGAAGATGTTGGATAACCATTTGTCTGAAGTGGTGTAGGGCTTCCTGCCTAATCAGGGGGTTGGATTAGAAGACCTTTAAGGTTGCTTCCAGCTCTGTTATTCTAAAGCTTTCTAAAGACTTCTCATTGGCACATTTTTTCCTGGGACTGCTTTGCAAATCGGAAAGAAACAGTAAATGCCAGGTTTAATAGCAATAGCACTTCGCAACAGCACTTAGACCTGTATACCGCTTCTCGGTGCTTTACAGCCCTCTCTGAGCGGTTTACAGAGTCAGCCACATGCCCTCAACAATCTGGGTCCTCATTTTACCCACCTCGGAAAGATGAAAGGCTGAGTCAACCTTGAGCCGGTTAGAATCGAACTGCCAAACTACAGACAGCCGGCAGTCAGCACAAGTAGCCTGCAGTACTGCATTCTAACCACTGCGACACCAGAGATCTGAATAGGAAGAAAGAGTGCAGAGAAGAGCAAAAAAAATGATCTGGAGGACAACGGATATGATGAATTTGTGCGGGAACGTTGGTATAACAAAGAGTAGGATTAGGGGGTGACCCAGTAGCCATCTTCCAATACTGGTAGCTGTCGACTTACAACCACAAGTGAGTCCAAAATTTCTGTTGCTAAGCAAGACCATTGGTTAAGTGAGCTTCGCCCCATTTTTAATGACATTTCCTGACACGGTTGTTAAGTGAATCACCACAGTGGTTAAGTTAGTAAAATAGTTGTTAAGTGAATCTGGCTTCCCCATTGACTTTCCTTGTCAGAAGGTTACCAAAGGGGATGACATGACCCCCCCCCCGGGAGACTGCAACCGTCATAAATACGAATCAATTCCCAAGAGTCCGAATTTCAATTGTGCCTCTCTAGGAGTCTCTGGAGGCTGAGGACAGCAAAAAACGTCACTTCCTGTCTAACCGGAAGTTGGCAAATGGGCAGTTTCTGACCCCCAGAGGGCCTCCGGGGGGGCTGGGGTGGAAAAGCTGTTTTTGCCCTCCCCAGACTCATAGAGAGGCTCTGGAGCCAGGTGAGAGAGAAAAACGGGCCTACCGGACCAATGAGTGCCAGGAGCGGGGGAGGGGAAGGGGGTCGCGTGCGCATGCGTGGGGGTGGGAGCGGGACGCATAGAATTATGGGTGTGGGCACGCGCGCACATGACCTCCCCCCGCCCCCTGCCTCCTGGCACACAATGGCAAAAAGATTAGCCATCACTGGTCTATGCCGATGATAATTCTAGCCTTAGGACACTTTATTTTATTTTATTTTATTTTATTTTATTTATTTTATTTTTATTATTTTTATTTTATGTTATGTTTAATTATTTTTATTTTTATTTTTATTTATTTTTATTTTTATTTTTATTATGTTATGTTATATTATGTTTAATTATTTATTTATTTATTTTTATTGTTATGTTATGTTTTGTTTTGTTATGTTATATTATGTTTAATTATTTTTATTTTTATTTCTTTATTTTTATTTTTATTTTTATTATTATGTTATGTTTTATTAATTTATTATTTTTATTTTTATTATTTTTATTTATTTATTTATTTATTTTTATTATTATGTTATGTTATGTTTAAGTATTTTATTTTTATTTTTATTTCTTTATTTTTATTATTATGTTATGTTATGTTTTATTATTTTATTTTATTTCTTTTATTTCTTATTTATTTTATTGTTATGTTATTGTTATGTTATGTTACATTATGCTATGCAATGTTATGTTAATTATTTTATTTTATTTCTTTTATTTTTATTTTATTATATTAAGTTTTGTTTTATTATTTTTTTATTTTATTTTATTTTTATTATTGGAAACAATACCCTAGCCAGCTTGCAACCTTTCCCACTTTTCCACGGCCTCGGCGTGCCCTGCTTTTAAACCCTTACCAAACAGTTCGGATTAATTCTTCCAGAAGCTCCATAACAGCTTCCATTCTTTCCGAGCCGGTCGGTTTAAGAGGGCAAATGTGAAGAGCCAGCTCCCCAAACCGCCTTCCTCTAAATCTTTTTAAGTGAAAGATGATTTACAGGGAAGCTAACAAAAATGCCGAGCAGATTCCAGAGTCTGGAAAATCTCAGTCTGATTTCGGTAATCTCGACTCACGGGGGAAAAAAATATTTTTTGTCTCATGGAGCCGGGATTCATTTAACAACCCCCCCCTCCCTCCAGACGTTCATTAAATTATAAAAGTTTTACGGAGTTTTTTTGGGGTTGGGTTTGGGAGCCAAGGAAAGAGAGAAATGAAATAAGGTTGTTAGATAAAGGAGCTTATTTTATTTTATTTTTCCACCTAAATCTCTCTGGCCCTTCCCTGCGAATGGTATAAATTCATCACAAGTTTTACAGGGAGTCGGGATCAAGCTGAAATATTTTAATTAGGAATATTAAGTCCCTGGGTGTCTCAAAGTTCAAGCTAATGTAGCTGAGATGGAAACACTTAAAGCCCTTTGAACCTATTTGGTGACCTCCTGAAACATCTATTAATATAAATGGAGGCTGGCCCAGATCCCTAATGTGTTCAGCTTAGCCGGTCCAGGAGAGGCGGGAAAATGGAAGTTTTCCACTGGCAGGGCTTGAAGGAGGCGAAATAGCCATCTTGGCAAAGGGTACATACCACTTCCTTTGATTGAGAATAGCCATCCCGCGCCGCTCAAACACACATTCATCCAGAGATGCGCAACTGCTGTGAAGGTGGAGCAGAATACGAATTAGAAATAAGAATCGAACAGAACAGAACAGAACAGAATAATAACTTTATTGCTATTACATAACAATATAATACATATACAATACAATATTATACAGCAGCGCAGCGGCAGCGCTGCAAAACACAAGCGTCCTTAATCAAGGGAGCGCTCGACTTGCAAGCGTTCGTTGAATGACCGTTTGAAATTGCGATGTTTATGTAATGTAGGTTGGAGGTTGGTGACCCTTTGAGAGCTGTATGCAACGAAATTTCATTTTATGCCGATATAGTCAAAGTGACAATAAAGTTATTATTCTATTCTGTTCTGTTCTGTTCTGTTTGATTCTTATTTCTAATTCTTATTCCATTCCATTCTCAATAAAGATTTCTCTTCTCTTCTCTTCTCTTCTCTTCTCTTCTCTTCTCTTCTCTTCTCTTCTCTTCTCTTCTCTCCTCTTCTCTTAGAATAGAACCCTATTCTAATCTATTCTATTCTATTCTATTCTATTCTATTCTTCACATTCCATTATTCAGTCCTATTCCTATTCCATGCCATTCTCTATTCTATTCTAATTTCATTCCATTCCATTCCATTCCACTCCTTCTCTTCTCTTAGAATAGAATAAAATAGGATAGAATAGAATAGAATAGAATAGAACTCTATTCTATTCTATTCTATTCTATTCTATTCTTTCCTTTCCTATTTTATTTTATTTTATTCTTCTCTTCTCTTCTCTTCTCTTCTCTTCTCTTCTCTTCTCTTAGAATAGAACAGAACAGAACAGAACCCTATTCTATTCTATTCTATTCTATTCTTATTCTTATTCTTATTCTATTTGTCAGGGTAATGAAGATTTAAAGCTGACCAGCCACTTTTAAGACTGAGGATGAGTCAGCAGGGTTACTGCTGTTTTAAGAAGGTGTCTATATAAGGGAGGCCATTAGAGGGCGTCTCTCTCTCTCTCTCTCTCTCTCTCTCTCCTCATGTATCACATTCCTCATTGTGTTCTATCTGCATTGTAGCTCTCCGTGTAGAGTTGAAGATTGCTTGCTTGCTTGCCTGGTATGTGCCTACCACGTGTATGTCTGTATATAGAAGTCTTGTATATAATAATAATAATAACAGAGTTGGAAGGGACCTTGGATGGGACCTCTCCTCTCCTCTCCTCTCCTCTCCTCTCCTCTCCTGTTCTAATCTAATCTAATCTAATCTAATCTAATCTAATCTAATCTAATCTAATCTAATCTAATCTAATCAATTCTGTTCTAAACAGCAATAAAAAAAGTGGGAAAAAAAATCCAGGCAGTTGGCAACCAGCATGTATTTCTGATGGTTGCAATGTCCTGGGGTCATGTGATCACCTTTTGAGATCTCCCCACAAAAAAGGCAATGGGAGAAAACTAGATTTGCTAGAATTTGCTGGAATACAAATAGAGAGCAAATTCCCACTCCCTTCTAGCACTGATCATGTTACCTAGTTTGGTAATGGGGCAAAGTTCACTTAACAACTGTCTCGCTTAACAACAGATATTTTGGGCTCGATTTTGGTGGTAAGTTGAGGACTACCTGTACTGGATTCCTTCTTTTCCCCCATGATCTCCTACTGCACCTGGGCCATTCTCAAACCTGATCTTTAATCTAATCTCTTTTGGCTTCTTCTATGTGTTTGGTCTGGTTCTATTCAGACTTTGGAAAATTCTCCTGTTGAGTCATCATCATCTTGCGGTCTGGAGTCTGGGCAACTGAATGCAGCTAGCAGAGTGTTTTACTGGCCGGATGCCCTTCCCTGTCGCAATGCAGAGTTTTGTTCGGCAGATATATTCTCATCGTGCCCAGAGAGAGAAATAACTGCCTCTACCTAGGATCGAACTCACAGCCTCCTGATTGTAAGGCGAGAGCTCCACCTCTAGGCTATGCACCACTTGGTGAAGAGAATCACTCATCATCTTTTAATGACCCCATAATCTCTTGCGGGGTAGAGTCTGGGCAACTGAATGGAGTTGAGTGTTTACTGGCCAGATTCCCTTCCTGTCGCCAGTGTGGAGTTTTGTTCCGCAGATATATTCTCATCGTGCCCAGAGAGAGAAATAACTGCCTCTACCTAGGATCGAACTCACAGCCTCCTGATTGTGAGGTGAGAGCTCCACCTCTAGGCCACCAGACCACTCCTGTTCTCCTGCTCGGTCTCTTCACTTAATTCTTTCTAAACTGGCATCGGTTTGGAAAGAACAAAACGATGAAACCTCCTTAGGGTGGCACTCAACCGAGAGACCCATCTATGCAGTTTTTTTTAACGCAATAATCCACCCTTGTCTTTATCTTCCTTTATCTACTACCCCTTGTCTTTCTTGCAGAGACACACATCCCCGGAGGCATCTGCAAAACCCATCCTTTTTATCCAAATGACAAAATAGCAGCGTGCCATTGAAACGACGGCTCCTCTCTTGCGGGCATGAGAAGTTATGCAAGGAACAGGGCTTGAATTGCATTTGACAAAGTAGAGTGCGACCTACCGCTTGATAAGAGAGGAAAAAATAGGTGGGATAGACAGCATCGCCACCAAATGGTTGACCAACCGCACTCAACGTGAAGTCCAGAGCTGGGATTCAGCCTGTTCAAACTGGTTTGGACCGGTTCAGGTGAACCGGATGTTAATTTTATGTCTGGTTTGGTGAACCGGTAGTTTATAGTGACCAGACGTCCCGCTTTTGGCGGGACAGTCCCGCTTTTTAATAATTTGTCCCGCGTCCCGTGGCAATTCCAAAAAGTCCCGATTTTTTTTTTGTTTCACTCCCATTCTGAAAATGGGAGGCGGCAATGCAAGAGGAGGAGGAGGAGGAGGAGGAGGAGGATGGAAGGGAAGGAAGGAGGAGGAGGAGGAAGACTTCACCCGAGAGGAAGAGAAGAGCCGAGAGGAGAGCCGAGGAGAGCCGAGCCTGCCTGGAAGAGCCGAGAGGAGAGCTGAGCCTGCCTGGAAGAGCGGAGAAGCAGCAGCCACTCCTCCTCCTTCAGGCAGGTGGCAAGACTCAGCGCGCATGCGCAGCCCCCCCCCCGGTCAATAGTGTCCCGCTTTGCCATCCCTGAAATCTGGTCACTTTATGGTAGTTCCAACAACCAGTGGGCCCTGCACCAGCCCTCCCAGGAGTCGCCACATGGCCCGTTTTGGATGTGGGTGCAGGGGACACGTGGAGCCCAGGTGGAAAATGGGCCTCCCAGAGGCTCGTGGGGGAAAAAATGGGCCTATTTCCAGCCCCCAGAGAGCCTCCAGAGCCTGGGGAGGTGGCTCTGTCCTTGGCCCAGTACCCTTCAATATCTTCATCAATGATTTAGATCAGGGGTCTCCAACCTTGGCAATTTTAAGACTTGTGGACTTCAACTCCCAGAATTCCCCAGCCAGCTTTGCTGGCTGAGGTATTCTGGGAGTTGAAGTCCTCCAGGCTTAAAGTTGCCAAGGTTGGAGACCCCTGATTTAGATGAAGGGGATAGATGGGGAACTCAGCAAATTTGCAAGCGACACCAAGCTGGCAGGAATAGCTAAGGCTATTCCCAGAGAAGAGGGGAGTCAACCTATTTTCCAAGGCACTCGAAGGCCAGACAAGGAATAACGGATGGAAGTTGAATCAAGGAAGAGATTCAACCTGGAAATAAGGAGGAATTTTCTGACAGTGAGAACCATCAACCCATGGAACAGAAGTTGCCTTCGGAAGTTGTGGGCGTTTCATCACTGGAGGCTTTCAAGAAGAGACGGGACTATCATCGGTCAGAAATGGTGTAGAGTCTCTTCTGCTGGGTGGAGGGTTGGACTAGAAGATCTCCAGGATCCCTTCCAACTCTGTGATCCTAAACATTCTAAACAAGTGACCATTCCAATTGACAACAATACTTGAAAAAGCGGCTTGGGACCAGTCCTCACACTTACAACAGTCAGGCATCCCTTTGGTCGTCTGATCATACTCTGAGTGCTTGGTACCCAGCTCACCTTTATGCCGGTTGCAGAATCCCAGGGCCGCAACTTGCAACCTTCCCAGCCGGCTTCTGACAAACTTTGACAACGATGATGATGTTATCCATTCTAGAAAGAGTGCAGAGAAGAGCAACAAAGATGATGAGGGGACTGGAGGCTAAAACATATGAAGAACGGTTGCAGGAACTGGGTATGTCTAGTTTAATGAAAAGAAGGACTGGGGAGACACGATAGCAGTGTTCCAATATCTCAGGGGTTGCCACAAAGAAGAGGGAGTCAAGCTATTCTCCAAAGCACCTGAAGGCAGGACAAGAAGCAATGGGTGGAAACTAATCAAGGAGAGAAGCAACTTAGAACTGGAGAAATTTCCTGACAGTGAGAACAATTAATCAGTGGAACGACTTGCCTGCAGAAGTTGTGAATGCTCCAACACTGGAAATTTTTAAGAAAATGTTGTATAGCCATTTGTCTGAAATGGTGTAGGATTTTCTGCCTGGGCAGGGGGTTGGACTAGAAGACCTCCAAGGTCCCTTCCAATTCTGTTGTTGTTGTTGTTGTTGTTGTTGTTGTTGTTGTTGTTGTTGTTGTTATTATTCGGTTGTGTCCGACTCTTGGCAATTCTGTGGGCCAGGTGGTCTCTCCACATCGTCCGATCTTGCACTACTTCTTTGAGTTGTTCTATGCTCAGGCTGGTGCTGGCTTTGAGGGTGTCCACTCGCTGAGGGGATTCAAAAATTTTAGCAACCGGTACTCTGCCCGGTTGTGAATGGGTGTGTTAATGGTGGGCGTGGCCTACTCAGCCTCCTGCACCAGAGGGGCAAAAACGCCCCCACAAGCTGTGGAGACTTTCCTCAAGCCTTCAGGAGGGCAAAAACAGCCTCCCTCAGACTCCGGAGGCCCTCTGGAGGCTGGAAACGGCCCTGTTTCCGGACTTCTGGAACTTCTGGAAGACCTGTTTTTTGCCCTCCCCAGGCTCCAGAGGCTTTTCTCGAGCCTCCGGGAGGGCAAAAACGGCTTTCCCCAGGCACCGGAGGCTCTCCGGAGACCAGAAACAGGCCCATTTCTAAACTTCCGGTACTTCTGGGAGGCCTGTTTTTCGCCCTCCCTAGGCTCCAGGAGGGCAAAAACGGCCTTCCCCAGGCACAGGAGGCTCTCTGGAGACCAGAAACAGGCCCATTTCTAGACTTCTGGGAGGCCCGTTTTCACTGTGGTAGCTCAGGCTGTAAGAAGCCTGTTATTAAAACACAGCAGCCTGCAATTACTGCAGGTTCAAGCCCGGCCCAAGGTTGACTCAGCCTTCCATCTTTTATAAGGTAGGTAAAATGAGGACCCAGATTGTTGACGGGGCAATAAGTTGACTTTGTAAATATACAAATAGAATGAGACTATTGCCTTATACACTGTAAGCCGCCCTGAGTCTTCGGAGAAGGGCAGGATATAAATGTAAATAAATTTAAAAAAAACCCTCTCAGAGCCTCCGCACAGGCGCTGCACTTACCTGGCATCCAAAACGGGCACCGTGGAGACTCCTGGAAGGGGGGGGGATTGGGCAGGGCCAGCCAATCCTTGCAATTACTGGGTTCGGATGTAAAATTAGCATCCTGTTCCACCGAACCGGTCCAAACTGGCTGAATCCCACCCCTGCGCCTACCATGTTCTTTGACGGTCTGCTTTCCTTTTACCGCTCACTCTCCCCAACATAATTACACGCTCCGGTGAATTTCCCCGTGTGAACATGGCCAAAAGCATATGGGATGTGGTTTCGTGATTTCTCTTTCCAAGTGACATGTCTGGTGTTAGGCCATCCAATGCTTGCTTGTGGGTCACCTTTGCTGCCCAAGGAATACGCATGAGCCTTCTCCAGCACCCCAGCTCAAACGAGTCGATTTTCTTCCTGTTGTACTTTTTTAAGGTACAACTTTCACAACCTTAGGTAGAATAGAATAACAGAACAGAATAGAATGGAATGGATTGGAATGGAATAGAATAGAATTCTTTATTGGCCAAGTGTGACTGGACACACAAGGAATTTGTCTTGGTGCATATGCTCTCAGTGTACATAAAAGAAAAGTTATGTTCAGAATAGAATAGACTTTTTAGATTAGAATTTTTTATTGGCCAAGTGTGATTGAACACACAAGGAATTTGTCTTGGTGCAAATGCTCTCTCAGTGTACATAAAAGAAAAGATACATTCAGAATAGAATAGAATAGAATTCTTTATTGGCCAAGTGTGATTGGACACACAAGGAATTTGTCTTGGTGCATATGCTCTCAGTGTACATAAAAGAAAAGATACATTCAGAATAGAATAGAATAGAATTGAATTGAATTGAATAGAATTCTTTATTGGCCAAGTGTGACTGGACACACAAGGAATTTGTCTTGGTGCAGATACATAAAAGAAAAGTTATGTTCAGAATAGAATAGACTTTTTAGAATAGAATAGACTTTTTAGAATAGAATAGAATAGATAGAATAGAATTCTTTATTGGCCAAGTGTGATTGGACACACAAGGAATTTGTCTTGGTGCATATGCTCTCAGTGTACATAAAAGAAAAGATACGTTCAGAATAGAATAGAATTCTTTATTGGCCAAATGTGATTGGACACAGAAGGAATTTGTCTTGGTGCATATGCTCTCAGTGTACATAAAAGAAAAGATACGTTCAGAATAGAATAGAATTTTTATTGGCTAAGTGTGATTGGACACAGAAGGAATTTGTCTTGGTGCAGATACATAAAAGAAAAGATACGTTCAGAATAGAATGAATAGAATAGAACAGAACAGAATAGAATAGAATTCTTTATTGTCCAAGTGTGATTGGACACACAAGGAATGTGTCTCTGGCGCATATGCTCTCAGTGTACATAAAAGAAAAGTTATGTTCAGAATAGAATAGAATTCTTTATTGGCCAAGTGTGATTGGACACAGAAGGAATTTGTCTTGGTGCATATGCTCTCAGTGTACATAAAAGAAAAGATACGTTCAGAATAGAATGGAATGGAATGGAATAGAATAGAATTCTTTATTGGCCAAGTGTGACTGGACACACAAGGAATTTGTCTTGGTGCAGATACATAAAAGAAAAGTTATGTTCAGAATAGAATAGAGTAGAATAGAATTTTTATTGGCTAAGTGTGATTGGACACAGAAGGAATTTGTCTTGGTGCATATGCTCTCAGTGTACATAAAAGAAAAGATACGTTCAGAATAGAATAGACTTTTTAGAATAGAATGGAATGGAATAGAATAGACTTTTTAGAATAGAATGGAATGGAATGGAATAGAATAGACTTTTTAGAATAGAATAGAAAATATGGAATGGCATGGAATGGAATAGAATAGAAAATATGGAATGGCATGGAATGGAATGGATTGGAATGGAATAGAATAGAACAGAACAGAATAGAATAGAATAGATAGAATAGAATTCTTTATTGGCCAAATGTGATTGGACACACAAGGAATTTGTGGGTGCATATGCTCTCAATGTACATAAAAGGAAAAGTTATGTTCAGAATAGGATAGAATGGAATGGATTGGAATAGAATAGAATAGAATAGAATAGAATAGAATAGAATAGAATAGAATAGAATAGAATAGAATAGAATAGAATAGAATAGAATAGAATTCTTTATTGGCCAAGTGTGATTGGACACAGAAGGAATTTGTCTTTGGTGCATATGCTCTCAGTGTACATAAAAGAAAAGATACGTTCAGAATAGAATAGAATGGAATGGAATGGAATAGAATAGAATAGAATAGAATAGAATAGAATAGAATAGAATAGAAAATATGGAATGGCATGGAATGGAATAGAATAGAATAGAATAGAATAGAATAGAATAGAATAGAATAGAATAGAATTTTTATTGGCTAAGTGTGATTGGACACACAAGGAATTTGTCTTGGTGCAGATACATAAAAGAAAAGTTATGTTCAGAATAGAATGGAATGGATTGGAATGGAATAGAATAGAATAGAGTAGAATAGAATAGAATAGAATAGAATAGAATAGAATAGAATAGAATAGAACAGAACAGAACAGAACAGAACAGAACAGAACAGAACAGAATAGAATAGAATAGAATAGAATAGAATAGACTTTTTTAGAATAGAATAGAATTCTTTATTGGCCAAGTGTGACTGGACACACAAGGAATTTGTCTTTGGTGCATATGCTCTCAGTGTACATAAAAGAAAAGATACGTTCAGAATAGAATGGAATGGAATGGAATGGAATAGAATAGAATAGAATAGAATAGAATAGAATAGAATAGAATAGAATAGAATAGAATAGAATAGAATAGAATTTTTTATTTGATGAAGATACCTTCATCAAGGTACAACACTTACAACACTTAATGATAGTCATAGGGTACAAATTTAACACTTAATGATGCAACACTTAATGATAGCCATAGGCTACAGGACCTCCAAGGTCCCTTCCGATTCTGTTATTCTATTCTATTCTAATCCCCACCCAACCGTGGAGGAAAGAAAGCACTTTTTGTTTATAAAATAAATAAATAAATAAATAAATGGGGGGAAGACCGAAGGAACCTTGATGTGGGCAGGGAGAAATTCACATTTTTGAATAGCAATGTTAGCACACCTGCCAAAGAGAGCTCCCTTTTGTGCTTGCGTGTTTGGGGTTCTTTTCTTTGTTGTCCCAGTGGTAGAAAAACAGACAAAGGGTTCCTTTTCACTCGTCCGTTGGAAGCTTTCAAACTGTCTGTCTCTCGGCGGTTTTTGGCACGGGGCAAAAGGAAACCTCCGCAATTAGCTACGGCTGGACGTGTGAACAGAGCAGCGGAGCAGGTGAAAGGATGAAAGAAAGGGCAGGTTTCACCAAACGTGGCAGGTTTTGGTTGTTGGCAAGAAGGGTGGGTCCCCAACGACCTCAGCAATACTGAGTTGTTCTGCGTGACTTTGTTTTCCTGAAAGATTGAGTCAATGGGGAACATGTGGGGGGGGGAAGGAAGAAGGGAGGGAGAGAAGGGGAAAGAGCAGAACGAGAAGGGAAATGGAAAAGGAAGGAGGAGGAGGAGGAGGATGGAAGGGAAGGGAAGGGAGGAAGGGAAGGAAGGAAGAAAGATAAGAAGGAAGGGGGAAGGAAGGAAGAGAGATAGGAAAGAAGAAAGAGGGGAAGGGAGGGAGGGAAGGAGAAGGAGAAAGAGCAGAAGGAGAAGGGAAATGGAAGAGGAAGGAGGAGGAGGATGGAAGGGAAGGGAAGGGAAGGGAAGAAGGGAAGGAAGGAAGAGAGATAAGAAGAAAGGGGGAAGGAAGGAAGCAAGATAGGAAAGTAGAAAGAAGGGAAGGGAGGGAGGGAAGGAGAAGGAGAAAGAGCAGAAGGAGAAGGGAAATGGAAGAGGAAGGAGGAGGAGGAGGAGGGAAGGGAAGGGAGGAAGGGAAGGGAAGGAAGGAAGAGAGACAAGAAAGAAGGAAGGGGAAGGAGTGGAGATAAAAAGGAAGGAAGGGGAAGGAAGGAAAAGAGATGGGAAAGAAGGAAGAGGGGAAGGAAAGGAGAAAGAGAAAGAGCAGAAGGAGAAGGAAATGGAAGGAAGGAGGAGGAGGAAGGAAGGAAGGAAGGGAAGGAAGGAAGGAAGGAAGGAAGAGAGATAAGAAGGAAGGAAGGAAGGAAGAGATAGGAAAGAAGAAAGAGGGAAGGGAAGAAGGAAGGAAGGAGAAGGAGAAAGAGCAGAGGGAGAGGGGAAAGGGAGGAGGAAGGAGGAGGAGGAGGAGGGAAGGGAAGGGAGGAAGGGAAGGGAAGGAAGGAAGAGAGACAAGAAAGAAGGAAGGGGAAGGAGTGGAGATAAAAAGGAAGGAAGGGGAAGGAAGGAAAAGAGATGGGAAAGAAGGAAGAGGGGAAGGAAAGGAGGAAGGAGAAGGAGAAAGAGCAGAAGGAGAAGGGAATAAGAAGGAGGAAGGAGGAGGAGGAGGATGGAAGGAAGGAAGGAAGGAAGGAAGAAGTGAAGAGAGATAAGAAGAAAGGGGGAAGGAAGGAAGCGAGATAGGAAAGAAGAAAGAGGGGAATGAAGGGAGGGAAGGAGAAAGAGAAAGAGCAGAAAGAGAAGGGAAATGGAAAAGGAAGGAGGAGGAGGATGGAAGGAAGGAGGAGGAAGGAAGGAAGAAGGGAAGGAAGGGAAGGAGGGAGATAAAAGGAAGGAAGGGAAGG
Source organism: Ahaetulla prasina (assembly GCF_028640845.1). NCBI lineage: Eukaryota > Metazoa > Chordata > Lepidosauria > Squamata > Colubridae > Ahaetulla > Ahaetulla prasina. The sequence continues at coordinate 8,153,238 of NC_080539.1, forward strand.
AAGGAAGAGATAGGAAAGAAGGAAGTGGGAAGGGAAGGAGGAAGGAGGAAGGAGGAGAAGGGAAAGAGCAGAAGGAGAAGGGAAATGGAAGAGGAGGAGGAGGAGGAGGAGGAGGAAGATGGAAGGGAAGGAGGAAGGGAAGGAGGAAGGAGATAAGAAGGAAGGAAGGGAAGGAAGGAAGATAGGAAAGAAGGAAGGGGAAGGAGGAGGAAGGAGAAGGAGAAAGAGCAGAAGGAGAAGGAAATGGAAGAGGAAGGAGGAGGAGGAGGAGGAAGGAAGGGAGGAAGGAAGGAAGGAAGGAAGAGAGACAAGAAAGAAGGAAGGGGAAGGAGTGGAGATAAAAAGGAAGGAAGGGGAAGGAAGGAAAAGAGATGGGAAAGAAGGAAGAGGGGAAGGGAAGGAGGGAAGGAGAAGGAGAAAGAGCAGAAGGAGAAGGGAAATGGAAGAGGAAGTAGGAGGAGGATGGAAGGGAAGGGAAGGGAAGGGAAGGGAAGAAGTGAAGAGAGATAAGAAGAAAGGGGGAAGGAAGGAAGCGAGATAGGAAAGAAGAAAGAGGGGAATGAAGGGAGGGAAGGAGAAAGAGAAAGAGCAGAAAGAGAAGGGAAATGGAAAAGGAAGGAGGAGGAGGATGGAAGGGAAGGGAGGAAGGGAAGGGAAGGAAGAAAGAGAGAAGGAAGGGGAAGGAGGGGAGATAAAAAGGAAGGAAGGGGAAGAGAGATAGCAAAGAAGGAAGTGGGGAAGGGAAGGAGGGAAGGAGGAAGGGAGGGAGAAGGGGAAAGAGCAGAAGGAGAAAGGGAATAAGAAGGAGGAAGAGGACGAGGAGGAGGAAGATGGAAGGGAAGGGAGGAAGGGAAGGGAAGGAGGAAGGGAGATAAGAAGGAAGGAAGGGGGAAGGAAGGAAGATAGGAAAGAAGGAAGGGGGGAAGGGAGGGAGGGAGGGAGGGAGGAAGGAAGGAAGGAAGGAAGGAAGGAAGGAAGGAAGGAAGGAAGGAAGGAAGGAGAGACAATACTTTACAGATTGTCTCTGGCAAGTTTGACTAACTCAGAGAAAGTTCAGATCCATTTACTCAAAGAACTGGCCGGCTTCCTTGTTGAATTACAGCTCCCAGCATCCTTCACTACTCACCTGGCTTGGCGTTGATGTGTAATTTCCAAGGAGGAAAGTTAGGAGACCCCATAATTGCTCCTACCTATCCCCTCCCTGGTGGCCGTGTTCATGTGAAGTGTGATGCACTTCAGGTTTGTCCTGATCAGGAAGTTCTCAGCTGGAGTTCATAGTTGGGCTGCATTTGCAGTACAAGGAACATATGAAGAGCAGACAGTGAAGATGGCTAGCTAAGATCCAATCAATCAAGAACAGAGCTGGAAGAGACCTTGGAGGTCTTCTAGTCCAACCCCCTGCTCAAGCAGAAGATCTTATACCATTTGAGAAAGGTGGTTGTCCAGTGTTGGAACACTCACAACTTCTGGTGGCAAACTGTTCCACTGGTTAATTGTCCTCACTGTTAGGAAGTTTCTCCTTAATTCCAAGTTGCTTCTCTCCTTGATTAGTTTCCATCCATTGTTTCTTCTCCTGCCTTCTGGTGCTTTGGAGAATAATTTGACCCCTTCTTCTTTGTGTTGTTGTTGTTAGTTGCAAAGTGGTGTCCAACCCATCGCGACCCCATGGACAACGTTCCTCCAGGCCTTCCTGTCCTCTACCATCCTCTGGAATCCATTTAAGCTCACATCGACTGCTTCCGTGACTCCATCCAGCCACCTCGTTCTCTGTCATCCCCTTCTTCTTTTGCCCTCAATCTTTCCCAGCATTAGGCTCTTCTCCAGGGAGTCCTTCCTTCTCATTAGGTGGCCAAAGTATTTCAGTTTCATCTTCAGGATCTGTCCTTCTAAAGAGCAGTCAGGGTTGATCTCCTCTAGGACTGACTTGTTTGTTCGCCTTGCAGTCCAAGGGACTTGCAGGAGTCTTCTCCAGCACCAGAGTTCAAAGGCCTCAATTCTTTGGCGCTCAGCCTTTCTTATGGTCCAACTTTCACAGCCATCCATTGCAACTGGGAAAACCATCGCCTTGACTATACGCACTTTTGTTGGCAGGGTGATGTCTCTGCTTTTTAGTACGCTGTCTAGCTTTGCCATGGCTTTCCTCCCCAGGAGCAAGCATCTTCTTTATTATTATTATTATTTTTATTATTTATTCGATTTTTATACCGCCCTTCTCCCGAAGGACTCAGGGCGGTGTACAGCCAAGGTAAAAACAAACGGTACAATTAAAATACAGATTAAAAAACTTATTAGATAATTGGCCTAAAAACTTTAAAATATATAAAACTAAAAAACCCCTTAAAATTAATAATAGAAAATTTAAAACCAATAAAATTTAAGCCAGCCCTGCGCGAATAAATAGATGTGTTTTCAATTCGCGGCGGAAGGTCCGAAGGTCAGGTATTTGGCGTAAACCCAGGGGAAGTTCGTTCCAGAGGGTGGGAGCCCCCACAGAGAAGGATCTTCCCCTGGGGGCCGCCAGCCGACATTGCTTGGCGGATGGCACCCTGAGAAGTCCCTCTCTGTGAGAGCGTACGGGTCGGTGGGAGGCATGAGGTAACAGCAGGCGGTCCCGTAAGTACCCAGGCCCTTTGTGGAATAGAGCTATCATGTCCTCCCTAGTCCTTCTTTTCTCTAGACTAGCCATACCCAGTTCCTGCAACCGTTCTTCATGTGTTTTTGTCTCCAGGCATTTAATCATATTAAATTACTATTTAATAATACCAAAGAAGACTTGGTAAGAGTGGATGCTTAAAAATGGACCCCTGGGTTTCTTGGTTGAAGACAATAGATAATCCTGCTCCTCTTCTTCTTAGAATGGATTTGCTTTCATCCCATTTTATAGCTCTCCAACGAGTGAACATGACCATCGCCAAAATCTCGGGCCAAGTTAAAAAATCTTAAGTTAATTACACAGCCGAGACAGACGACTTCATCTTATCTCGCCTGTATCTTGGCTCGGTTTCATCGGGGATTGCCAATGTTTACAAGAGCCTAACACTAAGTTGGGCTAATCCTAACAACCTGATAAGATAAGAAAGATCAGAGGCAGCAAGGAAAACAGACCCTGGTGGTAAAAGTCAGCGAGGATGAAGACCCATTGAAAGGATTTCAGATGCTGCCAAAGCTGGAGGAGATGGGGCGGCTGCTTCATTAGGTGCTAAATCAAGGGTGGGCCACGATGGCGCCTTTGGAATAGAATAGAATAGAATAGAATTTTTTATTGGCCAAGTGTGATTGGACACACAAGGAATTTGTCTTGGTGCATATGCTCTCAGTGTACATAAAAGAAAAGATACGTTCATCAAGGTACAACATTTACAACACAATTGATGGTCAATATATCAATATAAATCATAAGGATTGCCAGCAACAAGTTATAGTCATACAGTCATAAGTGGAAAGAGATTGGTGATGGGAACGATGAGAAGATTAATAGTAGTGCAGATTCAGTAAATAGTCTGACAGTGTTGAGGGAATTATTTGTTTAGCAGAGTGATGGCCTTCGGGAAAAAACTGTTCTTGTGTCTAGTTGTTCTGGTGTGCAGTGCTCTATAGCGTCGTTTTGAGGGTAGGAGTTGAAACAGTTTATGTCCAGGATGCGAGGGATCTGCAAATATTTTCACGGCCCTCTTCTTGATTCGTGCAGTATACAGGTCCTCAATGGAAGGCAGGTTGGTAGCAATTATTTTTTCTGCAGTTCTAATTATCCTCTGAAGTCTGTGTTTTTCTTGTTGGGTTGCAGAACCGAACCAGACAGTTATAGAGGTGCAAATGACAGACTCAATAATTCCTCTGTAGAATTGGATCAGCAGCTCCTTGGGCAGTTTGAGCTTACTGAGTTGGCGCAGAAAGAACATTCTTTGTTGTCCATTTTTAATGATGTTTTTGATGTTAGCTGTCCATTTGAGATCTTGCGATATGATAGAACCTAGAAATTTGAAGGTTTCTACTGTTGATACTGTGTTGTCAAGTATTGTGAGAGGTGGAAGTATGGAAGACTTTAGACTTCAACTCCCAGAATTAATTTTGAAAATACAGGTCGTCCTCGACTTACATCCACAATTGGGGTCCAGCAGGGCTAAGCGAGGCGGTTGTTTTAAAAGACGTTGTGTCCAACGTTGCGATTTTTTTTTTAAACGCACGTTTTGTTAAGGGAATCGCCGCAGTTGTTAAATGGATTGTTCAATGCAACCTGGGAGTCAGGAGAAACTCCCTAACCGTGGGGACAGTTAAGCAGGGGAACAGCTTGCCACCGGAAGTTGCGGGTGCTTCATCACTGTAGGTTTTTAAGAAGAGACTGGACAGTCACTGATCTGAAATGGCCTAGGGCAGGGGTCTGCAAACTTGGCTCTTTTAAGACTTGTGGACTTCAACTCCCAGAGTACCTCTGGAACTCTGGGAGTTGAAGTCCACAAGTCTTAAAAGAGCCAAGTTTGCAGACCCCTGGTCTAGGGCTGTGATGGCGACCCTATGGCATGCGTGCCACAGATGGCACACAGAACTTCTCTGCGGGCACATGAGTCGTCGCCCAGCTCAGCTCCAGCCCCCATGCGCATGCGCCTTCTGCCGGCCAGCTGATTTTCAAGTCTCTGTCACGCATGTGGTTCCCCCCCCCCATCGGTGGCCTGTTTTTGGTCCCAGGAGGCTTGCAGGGAGGCCTGCTAGGCCCAAAATGGGCCACAGGGTGGGGGTGGGGTTTGCACATGCCTGCATGGGGAGGGGGCATGGGGGGGTGGGTTTCATGCGTGCATTGTGTGCGCGTGCTTTCGTCACATGACAACAAAAAGGTTAGCCATCACTGGTGTACAGAGTTGGGTTTCCGCAGGTTCCGACCAGTTCTGGAGAACCGATAGCGGAAATTTTGAGTAGTTCGGAGAACCGGTAGTAAAAATTCTGACTGGTTCCACCCCCCATCTATTCTCTGCCTCCCAGCTGATGGGGAGGAAATAGGGATTTTGCAGTAACCTTCCCCTGGAGTGGGGAGGGAATGGAGATTTTACAGTATCCTTCCCCTGTCACACCCACAAAGCCACGCCCACCAAGCCATGCCACATCCACCAAGCCACACCCACAGAACCGGTAGTAAAAAAAATTGAAACCCACCACTGCTGGTATAGGGTCTCCTGCTTGAGCAGGGGGCTGGACTAGAGGACCTCCAAGGTCCCTTCCAGCTCTATTCTGATTCTGAATCGCGCAGTCATTAACGGAATCCATCTTTTCCCCCAATGCTTGTCCGAAGATGGCTGGGAAGGTCACAAACAGTGATCACGTGACCCCAGGATGGCTGCATCCATGCCTGCTTGGTAACCGCCTGATGACCTGACCATGGGGACGCTACGACGGTTGTAAGAATGAGGATTGATTGTAAATCACTTTTTTTCAGTGCCGTTGTGACTTGGAACAATCACTGAACGAATGGTTGTAAGTTGAGGACTACCTATGTTCATTCTAATACCATGGTGGCACGGTGGTTAGAAGGCAGGATTGCAGGCTAACTCTGCCGACTGACAGGAGTTCGATCCTGACTGGCTCAAGGTCAATTCAGCCTCCCATCCTTCCAGGGTCGGTAAAATGAGGACCCAGGTTATTGGGGGCAAAGTTCTGACTCTATAAACTGCTTAGAGAGGATTGCAAAGCACCATGAAGCAGCATGTAAGTCTAAGTGCTATTTGCTATTGCAGGCAAACTCTGCCCACTGCCAGGAGTTCGATCCTCACCAATCCCTAGATCGTTGGAGGGGCAATACGCTAACTCTGTAAACCACTTAGAGAGGACTGTAAAGCACTGTGAAGAGGTAAATAAGTCTAAGTGCCATTTGCTATTGCAGGCAAACTCTGCCCACTGCCAGGAGTTCGATCCTCACCAATCCCTAGATTGTTGGAGGGGCAATACGCTGACTCTCTAAACCATTTAGAGACAACTCTAAAGCACTGTGAAGCGGTATATAAGTCTAAGTGCCATTTGCTATTGCAGGCAAACTCTGCCCACTGCCAGGAGTTCGATCCTCACCAATCCCTAGATCGTTGGAGGGGCAATACGCTGACTCGATAACCCACTTAGAGAGGACTGTAAAGTACTGTGAAGAGGTATATAAGTCTAGGTGATATTTGCTATTGCAGGCAAACTCTGCCCACTGCCAGGAGTTCAATCCTCACCAATCCCTAGATCGTTGGAGGGGCAATACACTGACTCTGTAAACCACTTAGAGAGGACTGTAAAGCACTGTGAAGCGGCATATAAGTCTAGGTACTATTGCTATGGCTATGGCTAGCTGGTAGCTAATTCACCCAGTAGCTATATGCTTTCCAGGGGTTCTTACGGGGCAGCCAAGAAAGCCAAGACCAGTCCACATCCATGCACCAAAACTCCACCCTTTTTTTAGGTGCAGTTTCAGCTTCCATCTTTGCTTTTTTGACCCGCCTAGCAGGAACCCCTGGTATCGGGAATTACACTAGTGATGGCTCCACAATTTGGCACCTCTGCAGGGAGAGCTTTCCCTCCCGTGGCCAATAATGATAAGAATGATCAGCGCTGAACGACCACCTAACTTCCCCTGAAATATTTAGGTTCTCCTGTTTGAGCAGGGGGCTGGACTAGAAGACCTCCAAGGTCCCTTCCAGCTCTATTCTATTCCAATTCTATTCTGTTCTATGGTGTTTCTGAGAAAGACAGAGAAAGATGGAGAAGGGAAGAAAAGAGATTTGCTCCATGCAATAGCCTTGTGCTTTGCTGCCACCTACTGTTCGATTAAAAGAACTGCGCCTGCCAAATTAGTAGTTTGATTGACAGTGCCCAGCATAGATTTATAAGTGAAATCCAATGCAGGTAATCGTCAATTTACGACCGCAATCAAGGCCAGAATTTCTGTGGCTAAGCACGGCAATTGTTAAAGTCGACGGCGGCCTATTTTACCGTCTTTTTCCCCCCGCCATTGTTAAGCGAATCAGTGAAGTTGTTAAGTGAACCAGGCGATAGATTAAGCAGATCTCTTTTTTGTTTGTTTGTTTGTTTACATTTATATCCCTCCCTTCTCCGAAGACTCAGGGCGGCTTACAGTGTGTAAGGCAATAGTCTCATTCTATTTGTATATTTACAAAGTCAATTTATTGCCCCCAACAATCTGGGTCCTCATTTTACCTACCTTATAAAGGATGGAAGGCTGAGTCAACCTTGGGCCTGGTGGGACTAGAACCTGCAGTAATTGCAGGCAGCTGTGTTTTAATAACAGGCTTCTTACAGCCTGAGCCATACCGCGGCCCCTATTTTTTCCACATTTCTTATCAGAAGTCGGCTGGGAAGGTCACAGATCCTGATCACATGACCCCAGGATTCCGCAACCGTCCTAAGCACATGCCAGTTGCCAAGTGCCTCAATTTTGATCACGCGACCACGGGAACGCTGCAGCAGTTGTGTGAAAGTCACAACCGTAACAACAACAATAATCAAAGAGCTGGAAGGGACCTTGGAGGTCTTTTAGTCTAGCCCCCTGCTCAAGCAGGAGACCCTGTACCAGTGATGGCTAACCTTTTCAGCGCTGAGTGCCGAAAGCATGTGCTCACCCATAATTCAATGCACATGTGACACCCCCCGCACATATGCGAGTGAGCCCTTCCCCCTGCGCATGAGCATGTGACCCCCACATGTTCACCCCGCTCCCAACGCATGTGCAGGCAAACCCCTGTGTATGAATATGTGCCCTGCGCATGCGCATCCTTTGTGCACCCCACCACCTATGCATTTGTGCGCATCTCCTGCATTTATTTATTTATTTATTTCGATTTTTATACCGCCCTTCTCCCGGAGGACTCAGGGCGGTGTACAGCCAAGTAAAAATTCAATATATAAACATTAAAAAGAAGTTAAAAAGAAATATTATAATGTGGCCGAAATTTTAAAACCATTTAAAATCTTAAAACATAAATACCCCAATAAAATTTCAATCCAGTCCCACTTGAATAAATAGGTGCGTTTTCAGCTCACGCCGAAAGGTCCAAAGATCAGGCAATTGACGTAAACTGGGGGGAAGTTCATTCCAGAGCGTAGGAGCTCCAACACCCCGCCCCTCACACAAATGCGTGGCAGAGACCAGAAAATCAACTGGCCAGCGGGAGGCGCATGCGCGGTGGAGCTGAGCTGGGGCATAGGTTTGCCATCACGGCCCTATAGCGTTTCAAGACTTTCTTGAAAGCCTCCAGTGATGAAGCTCCCACAACTTCCGAAGACAATTTCTGTTCCATGGATTGATTGTTCTCACTGTCAGAAAGTTCTTCCTCATTTCTATGTTGAATCTCTCCTTGGTCAGTTTCCATCCATTATTCCTTGTCTGGCCTTCCGTTGCAGTTAGTTAGGTTTCCCTTCTCTTCTCTCTTCCTTTCCTTTCCTTTCCCTTCCCTAATATTCCTTCCTTCTTTCCTTCCCTAGTATCCCACCTCCCTCCCTCCACTTTCCTCTTTGTCTCTCCCCTCCCCTTCCCATGTCTCTCCTTCCTTCCTTCCTTCCTTCCTTCCTTCCTTCCTTCCTTCCTTCCTTCCTTCCTTCCCCTACATCCCTCTCTCCATCTTTCCAGTTTGTCTCTCCCCTCCCCTTCCCATGTCCCTTCCTTCCTTCCTTCCTTCCTTCCTTCCTTCCTTCCTTCCTTCCTTCCTTCCTTCCTTCCTTCCTTCCCCTAGTATCCGTCCCTCCATCTTTCCTATTTGTCCCTTCCCTTCAGTTCTCTGCCACTTTCCACCCCTTCCTCGTGACTCCTTAAGCACCCGAGATCTGGAAAACCTTGGTTTAGAGCAGTGATGGTGACCCTATGGCACGCATCCCACAGGTGGCATGCAGAGCTCTCTCTGTTGGCATGCAAGCCGTCGCCCCAGTTCAGCTCTGCCGCGCGTGCGTGCGTGCCTCCCGCCAGTCAGCTGGTCTTTGGGTCTCTGCCACACATGCGCGGGGTGTGTGCAGGAGTTGCACACGCATATACAGGAAGGTGCACAGACATGTGCGGGAGGGTGGGGTGTGTGCGGGGGCTCCCCACATGTGCATGTGGGGGGAGGAGTGTGGTGGGCCGCACATGCATGTGCAGGGGTGGGGTGTATGCTCAGGGGCCGTGCGCACATTGCATTTTGGGGGTTCGGGCCAGGGGTGAAATCTAAAAATTTTCCCTACCGGTTCTGTGGGCGTGGCTTAATTGGTGGGCGTGGCTTGGTGGTCAGATGACTGAATGGGCATGGCCAATAATAATAAATAATAAAAATAATAAAGTATACAAAACTTGGGAGCACACCGGTCTACCTTCTTTAAAAATAGAGGCACCGGTCTACTAATTGCCTTTTTTGGGAGCGCACCGGTCTACCTTCTTTAAAAATAGAGGCACCGGTCTACTAATTGCCTTTTTTGGGAGCGCACCGGTCCACCTTCTTTAAAAATAGAGGCCCCGGTCTACTAGCCGCCTAAAGCACTGATCAGCTGTAGTGCGGCCCTTTGAAGCGCCACGGCAGTCATTTAAGGCCTTTTGCAGCTATATCACCACCGAGAGCTTCAGGGACAGAGAAGAGGGGCAGCGAGGCATGGGCGGTAGGGGGGAGGGCAGGGACTTTTGCTACCGGTTCTCTGAACTACCCGCCTCCATCGCTACCAGATCGCGTGATCTGGTCCAAACCGGAAGCATTTCATCCCTGGTTTGGGCACACTTTGGGGACTTGGTCCGGTAAAGGTTAGCCATCACTGGTTTAGAGATTCTACCTGCTTTATCGTTTCTACGCCACGTTTGCAGGACGGATTAGAGTAGATAGCAATTCAGAAACTCAAAGGCAACGTAGGACAATCATGTGGTTGTTGTTTATTTATTTTTTATTATTTTTTTATTTTATTTTACACAATCTGACAAGACACACAGCGTATAACATATAAACATTTCCTATTTCTAAACAGCGTTTCTTCTCTTGGTTTTATACCTTTCCCCCCGGTATCACATTTGTTATTTTTATTTTCTTCCTTATCCCCTTTTCTTTATTTACATTGAATTATCTAATATTAACAGCTTTACTTTTCTAGATTCTTACGTATTTATTATTTACATAATAAATTCCCTCTGGAACGAATTACAACCTGGTATTCGCCAACTCCCTGATCTCCGGACTTTTCGACGCGAGCTGAAAACATGGCTGTTTCATCGAGCAGGACTGGCCTGATAGTTTTAATTGGGAATTTTAAATGGGTTTTAAATGGAGTTAGCCTAAATTTAAATATTTCATTTTAAATTATTTTAATGTTTGTAATATTGTTTTTTATATGGCTGTAAACCGCCCTGAGTCCTTCGGGAGAAGGGAGGTCTAGAAATATAAATAAATAAATAAATATAAATAAATAAATACATATTATACATTCCGGAGACATTCTGTACCTTCTAATTTCTCCCCTTTATTTTCCCCCCTTTATTTCTAGACTCAAGCCATTCGTACCATTTATTCCAGATTGTATAATAATCTCTCTCTTCATGTGGTCGTTGTTTAAATCCAAGGATGCTTCCAGGCGGGCCTCACCATATCTGACTTAAGCCCTTTCCAGTGTTAACCAAAGAAGAGCATCCAAAGTTCAACATGAAGAGATCAAAAACTTCTCCCTGCGATCGCTCGGGACAGGTGTTTCGAGGAAGGTCACAATGAACGGTGCGTTGGAATTATTATTATTTTTTTATTAAAGCCCCGCAGAGGAAGAGGGTGGCTATGAAAGAACTGCCTTAATGCTTCTCCAAACTCTGATGATGACAGCTTGCTTTCTTGTCAAGGATGAGTCACCCCCCTCCCCCCCCAGGAGCCAATCAAAGGCAACGTGTCACACACACACACCCACACACCAAAGTCACAAAGCGTGTCTGGGCATTGAGCGGGGAAGCCTGGGAGAAAATGAGCCTGGACAGCTGGGCCGAGAAGATCAAAGGAAACAGGGCAGATGCATCCATTTGGAACCTGCTAGTTATTCCGTCTTGGACAAATGGTTGTCCAGCCTTTTTTGATTGAAAAGACTCCAGCCGATGGAGAACTCACAACTTCTGGAGGCGAGTTGTTCCATTGATTCATTGTTCTCCCCGTCATAAAATTCCTCCTCAATTTCAGATGACCTTCCACCCATTGCTTCTTGTCCGGCCTTCAGGTGCTTTGGAGAATAGGTTGACTCCCTCTTCTTGGTGGGCAATCCAAGATCTGAGGACAGTTATCGTGTCACCCGTAAGCCTTCCCTTTGTTTAGCTAAACATACCTAGTTCCCATTCATCAAGTGATTTGATAACAGAATAACAAGAGTTGGAAGGGACCTTAGAGGTTTTCTAGTCCGACCCCTTGCTCAGGCAGGAAACCCTACACCACTTCAGACAAACAGTTGTCCAATCTCTTCTTAACAACTTCCAGTGTTGGAGCATTCACAGCTTCTGGAGGCAAGGAGGATGGTGGGGAATGGAAGGATTTATATTCCTTGCAGACGGCTGGTCATTTGCATCCTTTATAGAGAGTCATTGAAGCCACTTGGAGGTTTATCTGTGTCCTCAGAACAGATAGACGAAGACGGGTCAAAGAGGCCATTATGACAAAATTGAGCAGGCCTCTATCAACAGAGGAGGGAGGGATACAACATCATCTATCTTCGGTCCACAACACTGAAGGTCCAAGAAGGCTCCACACCCATTTGGGCCACTCAGGTGACCCTGAAGATAAGCACAGATAAACCTCCAGGTGGCCTCAAAGACTCTCTAAAAAGGATGCAAATGACCAGCTGTTTGCAAGGAGTCTAAATCCTTCCATTCCCCACCATCCAGTCAGAGCTGAAGAAGCTCCTTGGAGGAGAAGCGAAACATCTTCCAAGAAAAACCAGAAAGTCCAGTTGCCTCTTGAAAAACAGCACCTTTGGGTCAAGGACTACCTATATAGGGAAAAGTTGCAAGAAGTCCTTAGCACGCTGACTTTTTTCCTCGGGAGAGAGCCGAACCCCTGGGACTCGCCTGACAAACCCTGAGCGATTCTGTTCAGCGCCTCGCTAAATAAACTTGTGAGCTGAGTGATCCATCCATCCATCAAGCATGCAAGCCCGGGCATTGTTAATATTTAGTGGATTATAGGATGTCTTTCCAAAACCGAACACGTTGTTTCTTTATTAAGAAAATCCCCAGTGCATTTAAATATTTTCTAAAAGCTTTTTAACAAAACAAAACGGCTCGGTTTTAACACTTTGATGTTACTTCAGGTAAGACCATCCCCGGTTGATCAAACAGCCAAGAGAAAAAGAATGAAAGACAAGAAAAGAGGCTCTTGCCAACTTCTCAAGGGATGGGCTTGGACGGAATAAGAGGCCCAAAGGAAGAGGAGAAGGGTGGAGAAATAAGGGCATCCTGCGTTGTATTTATTATATTCGGATTTTATTTTTTTAATCTATTAAATTTATATCACTTTATTGTTTTTGTAAGCAGCTCACGATGGCAAACACACACGATGTGCCTTCCTCCTCCCATTTTCCCCACAACAACAACCCTGTGAGGTGGGTTGGGCTGGGAGACTGGCCCAAGGTCACCCGGCTGGCTTTCACGCCTAAGACAGGACTAGAACTCTCCATCTCCCGGTGATTGGCCCAAAATCACCCAGTTGGTTTGCATGCCTAAGGCGGGATTAGAATTCTCCATCTCCTGGTGATTGGCCCAAAGTCACCTGGTTTGTTTTCATGCCTAAGGCGGGACTAGAATTCTCCATCTCCCAGTGATTGGCCCTAAGTCACCTGGTTTGTTTTTATGCCTAAGGTGGGACTAGAATTCTCCATCTCCCGGTAATTGGCCCTAAGTCACCCAATCGGCTTTCATGCCTAAGGCAGGACTAGAACTCACCTTCTCCTGGTGATTGGCCCAAAGTCACTCAGCTGGTTTTCAAAGTTTGAAACTTTAAGATGGGTAAATGTCATCTCCCAGAATTCCTCAGCCAGCATGCTTAGGATGTGTGGACTTCAACTCCCAGAATTCCTCAGCTAGTGCACTTTAAGGTGATGGACTTCAACTCCCAGAATTCCCCAGCCAGCACGCTTTAAGATATGGATTGTGTGTGTGCGCGCCCCGCCACAACCTTTTGGATGCCAGGGACCAATTCTGCGGAGGACGTCGAGGAGGGGGTGCACATGGTTTCTTGTGCTGTCTGGATCCTGCACATGTGCAGATGGACCTTTGCTCGCTTGCGCTGCCCGGTTCCTGGCGGGCCATTAGACCTGTGCCAGTCTGCACCCTGGCGGCTGGAGTAGAAGACCTCCAAGGTCCCTGGTCAACCCTGTTATTCCATATTCAATGTCAGGAGTCTCCAAACTTGGCCGCTTCAAGATCTGTGGACTTCCAATCCCAGAATTCCCCAACCAGCATGCCCCCCCCTCTACTTTGCAGGAACCCAAATAGATTTGTGCTTCTGTGTTGCAATTAACACCTCAAAGAGCATCTCCCAAAGAAGCAAAACAAAGACGCATCTGTTAATCCTGGTGGGGTGTGGGCAAAAGACTGTTGCTGCCAGACTGCCCTTTAATCAGCCTAAATAATAATAATAATAATAATAACAACCCCACAACGGATGCTCATTAGAATACAAAACAATGATTTCCACGGCTAATCTCCGCATTGAACGCCACTTGAGCAGAAATGGATTTTGGGGCGGGGGAGAAATGGCAAACAATCACCGCGAGGGAGGATTTACAACCAACCGAGATGGCTCAACGTGGCACTAAAGACAACTTGAATGAAATTTAACTCTCCAGAAGAGTTAATCATTAGAAAAATATTGGATTGCGCCGAGATGGACAAAACGACACTTGAACTGAAAGGACGGATGGATTCGGATTTTTCTGTGATAATGGGAGAAATGGTATAATTGGGTCGAAAATAGGAAAAAAGGGGGAAATAACAGATAGTAGAATTAGTAAAGGGACGTGGTGGCTCAGTGGCTAAGACGCTGATCTTGTCGGTCGAAAGGTCGGCAGTTCAGCGGTTCGAATCCCTAGTGCTGCCGTGTAACGGGGTGGAGCTCCCGTTCCTTGTCCCAGCTTCTGCCAACCTAGCAGTTCGAAAGCACGTAAAAAATGCAAGTAGAAAAAATAGGGATCACCTTTGGCGGGAAGGGAACAGCGTTCCGTGCGCCTTTAGCATTGAGTCGTGCCGGCCACATGACGACGGAGACGTCTTCGGACAGCGCTGGCTCTTCGGCTTTGAAAAGTTCCCCCCCTAGAGTCAGGAACGATTAGCACATATGTGCAAAGGGAACCTTTACAGGGAGTTAGTAAGAATTAGAAATTCAAATTAGAATGAGTAATATAATTTAGTAAAATTATATAGAGTATAGGAGAACACTAATGGGATGATATGTAAATGGTCACAGTCATGCACGAGAGTTGAATGAAAATTGTTTAATTGTTAAAATTCAATAAAATTTATATTTTTTAAAAAAATAAAGATAAATTTTATGGCAGGGAAAGATGCCATAAGACAGATTTGTGGGGACTCCTCCCCCAACCCATCCACTGCGCCCCCCGCACCCATGGCAGAAAAGAACAAGCCGATTAGTTTATCGCCTTCTTCCAAACCGACTTGTTTTCATGGAAATCAGAAAAACTTGTCAGTACAGGTAATTCTCGACTTACAACTGTTCTTTTAGTGACCGTCTGAAGCTGCAACAGCACTGAAAAAAGGGACATGACCGGGGGGGGTGTATTTACTTACCTTCGCTACCAGTTCGCAAATGTGAGTGCATGCGCCACCTCCGTGCATGCGCACGACCTTCTGCGCATACGCACAGCATCAAAAAACGGGATGTGATGACGTTTGGGTAGGTGGGCGGAGCCTCCCACAGCTGCAGCTACCAGTTTGCCTGAACCGGATAGAACCGGCTGATTCCCACCACTGCTTATTGAGGAATTATTGAGTCTGTCATTTGCACCTCTATAACTGTCTGGTTCGGTTCTGCAACCCAACAAGACAGACACAGACTTCAGAGGATAATTAGAACTGCAGAAAAAATAATTGCTACCAACCTGCCTTCCATTGAGGACCTGTATACTGCACGAATCAAGAAGAGGGCCGTGAAAATATTTACAGACCCCTCACATCCTGGACATAAACTGTTTCAACTCCTACCCTCAAAACGACGCTATAGAGCCCTGCACACCAGAACAACTAGACACAAGAACAGTTTTTTCCCGAAGGCCATCACTCTGCTAAACAAATAATTCCCTCAACACTGTCAAACTATTTACTGAATCTGCACTACTATTAATCTTCTCATCGTTCCCATCACCCATCTCCTCCCACTTATGACTGTATGACTGTAACTTTGTTGCTGGCAATCCTTATGATTTATATTGATATATTGACCATCAATTGTGTTGTAAATGTTGTACCTTGATGAAGGTATCTTTTCTTTTATGTACACTGAGAGCATATGCACCAAGACAAATTCCTTGTGTGTCCAATCACACTTGGCCAATAAAATTCTATTCTATTCTATTCTATTCTATTCTATTCTATTCTGACCATTCTGCAGACTTAACTTTGCAGCATCCCCATGGCCACATGATTTACATTCAGATGCTTGACAACTGACTCACAGTTATGACGGTCGCAGTGTCCCCGGGGTGTGTGTGTCACATGATCCCCTTTTGCGACCTCCTGACGAGCAAAATCAGTAGGGAAGCCAAGTTCACTTAACAACCAACCGTGTTATTAATTTAACAACTGCGGGGATTCACTTAACGAAAGTGGCAAGAAAAGCCGTAAAATGGAGAAAGACTCACTTAAAAAGAAAATCTCACTTAGCAACATAAATGTTGCATCCAAATGTGTGTCATCCAGGCTACGGTTTTCCCTGTTGCAATGTATGGCTGGGAAAGTTGGACCATAAGGAAGGCTGAGCGTCAAAGAATGGAGGCCTTTGAACTCTGGTGCTGGAGAAGACTCCTGCCAGTCCCTTGGATTGCATCCAACGGGTCAGTCCTAGGGGAGATCAACCCTGACTGCTCTTTAAAAGGCCAGATCCTGAAGAGGAAACTGAAATACTTTGGCCACCTAATGAGAAGGAAGGACTCACTGGAGAAGAGCCTAATGCTGGGAAAGATGGAGGGCAAAAGAAGAAGGGGACGACAGAGAACGAGGTGGCTGGATGGAGTCACTGAAGCAGTCGGCGTGAGCTTAAATGGACTCCAGAGGATGGGAGAGGACAGGAAGGCTGGAGGAATGTTGTTCATGAGGTCGCGATGGGTCAGACACGACTTCATAACTAACAACAACAACATATTTTATATTTATCTATTTGAAAGCTATCAATTCTGCTTTACTCTCATACACCTTCTCAGTAGATCTCTGTTCTTTCTTGTTCTCTTTAATCTTGTTCTCTTTAATTTAGAAAAAATGCAGAGGAGAGCAACCAGGATGATTAGGGGACTGGAGAGTAAAACATACAATAAACATATGAAGAACGGTTGCAGGAACTGGGCCTGGCTGGTCTAGTGAAGAGAAGGACCAGGAGAGACATGATAGCAGTCTTCCAATATTTGAGGGGCTGCCACAGAGAGGAGGGGGTCAAGCTATTTTCCAAGGCACCTGAAGGCCAGACGAGGAATAATGGATGGAATCTGATCAAGGAGAGATTCAACCTGGAAATAAGGAGAAATTTTCTGACAGTGAGAACAATCAATCAATTGAACAGCTTTCCCTCAGAAGTTGTGGGAGCTTCATCACAGGAGGCTTTCAAGAAGAGATTGGACTGCTATTTGTCAGAAATAGTGAAGGGTCTCCTGCTTGGGTAGGAGGGTGGACTATCGTGTTTCCCCGAAAATAAGACCAGGTCTTATATTAATTTTTGCTCCAAAGAATGCATTAGGACTTATTGTCTGGTTAGGTCTTATTTTTTTTTGGGGGGGGGAATACAGTACTAAATGCACCCATCTGGCTGACAATCTTAACTGGGGCTTATTTGTGGGGTAGGGTTTATATTACGAGCATCCTGAAAATCACGCAAGGACTTATTTTCCGGTTGGGTCTTATTTTCAGGGAAACAGAGTAGATGACCTATAAGGTCCCTTCCAACTCTGTTATTCTAAGCTCCATGTGAACCCATTCATACACTGAAGCAAAACACAGTTGCCAATCTGTTTATTGTGCCAACACTGGCACAATCTGTTTATTGTGCCAACACAATCAACTTGAAAGAAAGACAACGGCGGCGAAGGGATGGAAATTGAGGTTACGCTGTCAACAAACATTTCGTTAGAAAACCCAATCCAAGCTAATGCCTATTCAGAATGGTTGGTCCCCTCCATAGATTCGCCTGCTTGTACAATTGGGTAAAACCAGATTATAAAGCTAAATCCTTAACGGATGAGGATTTCATTGCTGGGGGCTGCAAAGACTGTGCTTTCAGCCAAATCTTATCAGAGAGAGATTATTCAAGATGTTCCTAGGATCAAAACGGAGCCTTACCTGGCTTAAATCAATTAGGCACTTAAGGGCGAAGCTGTCAAACGGCAAATGCCTGCCAAATCTGTACATCACATTTTCTTGGCACGGATGCGTTTCACATGGCATTCAAATGCTTTGGGGGGGGAGTGAAAAAGCTGCTGAGAACAGTATAATATAAAGCTTTATTGGGGAGCCATTACAGGAAGGAGCGGGATAGAAGACAAAAGGGGTGGGGTGGGGAAACGAGGTTTTAACATGGGGGTGTCAAACTTAAGGCCAGTGGGCCTGGAAATAGCATAGTACCAGCCTGCGGTATCTCTGGCAGACAAAATGGGGCGCAAGGGGATCTTGGGCAGCCACGCCGTGCCCCGTTTTCGGCCTGGACGGCCTCCTGCAGAACTTTGCTGGCCAAAACAGGCTTTGGCACAGCTGTGCACGGCCCCCCCCACCCCGTTTTAGCCAGCGAGGGCTGCAGAAGCTGTCCAGGCTGAAAATGGGGTGTGGGGGGGGCGTGTGCGCCCACCTCCCTGCGCCCCATTTTGGTCGGCAGGGTGTTGCAGGAGGCGTCCGTCCCATCCTCCCATCCCGCAGAGGAGAACTACAATGCTGATCCGGCACTCAAAGAAATCCAGTTTGAAAGCTAGATAGATGATAGATGATAGAAGATAGCTAGCTAGATGATAGGTAGATATAGATAGATGACAGACAGATATAGATGGATGACAGATAGCTAGCTATAGACAGAGAGTTGATAGATATAGATAATAAATGATAGGTAGATGACAGATGACAGAGAGAGAGAAAAAGAAATGGAATATATATATGTTTTCGTAGGTTAGGGTATATCTTCGTGCTTTGGCTTCGTGCTTCTCGACCACTCTTTGCTCGAGAAGCACAAAGCCGAAAGCACCAGCCTGAAGATGATGAGTGAGACCTCGTCGAAACGTTGCCAATATACTCTCAACCTTACACGGGAAAAGATCCAAAAATACCAAGACTTACATACCTATACCCATGAAAACCTACGAATATATATATGTGTATGTGTGTGTGTGTAGGTCTTTGGTTATTCGGGTTTTCTCCCGCGTAAAATTGGAAGTGTCTTGGCGATGTTTCGACGAAGTCTCATCTGTCATCTTCAGGCTTCAGCTTCGTGCTTCAGGCTTCGTGCTTCGTGCTTCTTGCTCCCAGAAGCACGAAGCTGAAGTCTGAAGATGACGAATGAGACTTCGTCGAAACGTCGCCAAGACACTTCCAATTTTACGCGGGAGAAAACCTGAATAACCAAAGACCTACATACATAGACTCGTAAAAACCTCAGAAAAGATAGATAGATACATACATACATACAGAGAGAGAGAGAGATGACAGAGATGGATACATAGATATAGAGATAGATAGATGATAGACAGATATAGATGGATGACAGATAGATAGATATAGATGACAAAGAGTTGATAGAGATAGATATAGATGATAAATGATAGATAGATGACAAATGACAGAGAGAGAGAGAAATGGATGATAGATTACAAAGATGATATAGATA
The DNA here is from genome assembly GCF_028640845.1 of Ahaetulla prasina. Classification (NCBI taxonomy): domain Eukaryota; kingdom Metazoa; phylum Chordata; class Lepidosauria; order Squamata; family Colubridae; genus Ahaetulla; species Ahaetulla prasina. The sequence continues at coordinate 8,172,275 of NC_080539.1, forward strand.
GATTACAAAGATGATATAGATAGATAGATAGATAGATAAGATAAGATAGATAGATAGATAGATAATAGATGATAGGTAGGTAGATAGGTAGGTAGGTAGGTAGATAGATAGATAGATAGATAGATAGATAGATAGATAGATAGATAGATAGATAGATAGATAAATAGATGGATGATAGATGATAGATAGATGATAGGTAGGTAGATAGGTAGGTAGGTAGGTAGGTAGGTAGGTAGGTAGATAGATAGATAGATAGATAGATAGATAGATAGATAGATAGATAGATAAATAGATGGATGATAGATGATAGATAGATGATAGGTAGGTAGATAGGTAGGTAGGTAGGTAGGTAGGTAGGTAGGTAGGTAGGTAGATAGATAGATTATAGATAGATTATTTTTCTTTTCTATTAAAAGTTTTGTGATTTGGGAGTCTCATGTGCCTCAAAAGATAACCCAGACCACAAGGAAAAAGAGAGTGTGGGGGGGGGGGAGGAAGGACACATGGATGATACAATTTAACTTGCATGATTGACAAATAATCCTTATCTCTTCTTCTCATTATACTTTGAGGAAAAAGCTTGAAACAAAGATGCATTCAACTGTGCATTTCAATTGTTCTGGGGTCCTCATTCGCCCTGCATTGTTCAAACATAATGCAAATCATCAAGGAAAAGAGAAAGGGGGGGGGCAAAAAAAAAAGAGGCACAGAGCTGATTCAATTTAACCTCCACGCTTAGCACTTACCTCCCCCCCCTGCAAAGTCCCTATTGAAACCCACCCACCCCATTGCAAATCAAGGGAGGGAGCATTAATGAGACATTGGCATTTCTCTCTTTCTCTCTCAAATGTGTGTTTGCATCATAATGAGGGCTAAGCTGCTGGAAACATACAAACACAAACACACACACACACACACACACACACACACACACACGACATTAAAAAGCATGTCATTTTTTTTTTACAAAAAAATTGGCCTCTTTAAAGCTTCGTGCAGTTTTCTACTTCGCTTGAGACGAAAGAAGGTTGCAAGGCAGTTGAAATCTTTATTAAAGCGAGTCTCGTTAATACACGATAATAAATAACGCAGCCGGGGTGGGGCGGGGATGGTTATTGCCACCTTCAGTGGACTTCCACGGCTTTTCTCAGATTGAGGTCAGAGTGGGATTCCCAAAAGACACATTAAGCTAAAAGTTGGCTCAATCTGGCGGCATAAGGAAGAAGACAATATCCTGTCAGAGAAAAAAAACCAAGGTTGCTTGGCGGCTGCGGGACTCATCAGCAAGGGTGAGAAGCCCTTCCTGGAAATAAATTGGGTGGGGGGGAGATGTTATTCTGCTTTTTTAAATAAGCTTTCGTTATTAAAAATAATAGTAATAATAGCAACAGCAATAACAACAACAATAATAATTGTGGTTCTCTGACATGGGTGTATCTCTGCCGCTTCTGAGGTCGTTCTGCTTCCAGTAGCTCTATAGGCCCATGCCCATGCTGTCGTGTCCCACTCCTCCGCTGACGGCCGGGTCAGGGAAATCCGAATCAGGCATGCCTCTGCAGCTCTGCCAAAGTCCTAGCAAAGTTCTCAAGGCAGGCAGGAGACCAGAAAGTGATTTCAGCAAGATAAGGTAGACTTTGCCTGACTCAGAGAATGCCAGAAAGCAGATCCTTTATATAGGCCATGGGGTGTGGCTCCATGACTCAGCACTTATCCCGGCCTGCCCCTCCCTTCCTTCTGTTGACGCCGCTTATCAATTCTCCTGAAGCGAGGCTCACTCCAGTCTGCAGCTGTTGGTAATTGACCTTCCTCAGGCTCACATGCTGTGGGGGTGGGGGAGGGGTCTAGTTGCTCCGTTTGCCTGGGCATGGAGCCAGGGCTGGGGGCTGGAGGCGCTTCTTCTTCCTCAGCCTGTCTGGGCATGGAGCCAGGGCTGGGGCCGGGGAGCCATGCTAGGACATTCCTCAGCGTTCGGAAGCAGATAAGGCGGCCCCGGCTGCGGGGAAAGCGGACGAGGCACAACACATGCTCAGCTATGGGACCCATGGCCTGTAGCCCACTTGTCCACGGATGCCCAGGTTCCCCAACATCCAACGCGGTCCTTGTTAACCCTTGTTAAGCCGGTATTGGCTTCGTTCGGTTGTGTTTCACCATGAATCATTGCATGGGTTGTTGGGGGCACTCAGTTCTGCTCCTTGGCCTAGACCTCTCTGGCATGGTTGGATCTGCTGGTAGTTTACACTACCGCCAGCACAGCTCTCGGCTTCATTGGAGCAGTTAAGCGGGGGAGGGAATCGAATTGCAGAGACTCTGGCATAAACCAGTGCAGGTGGTTCCAGTGGTACTTGGCACACTGGGAGCTGTGCCTAAAGACCTAGGCAAGCACTTCAAAGCAATTGGCACTGACAAGATCACCATTGGTCAGCTGCAGAAGGCCACCTTACTGGGATCTGCTCGCGTAATTCGCCGATACATCACGCAGTCCTAAACGCTTGGGAAGTGCTCGACTAGTGATCTGTGATACGAAATCCAGCATAGTTATCTCGGTTGCTGTGTATACTGTCATTTTGTGTAAATAAAATAATAATTGCTTTTTTTTTTTTAATTTATATCCTGCCCTTCTCCGAAGACTCAGGGCGGCTTACAATGTGTTAAGCAATAGTCTTCATCCATTTGTATATTATATACAAAGTCAACTTATTGCCCCCCCAACAATCTGGGTCCTCATTTTACCTACCTTATAAAGGATGGAAGGCTGAGTCAACCTTGGGCCTGGTGGGACTAGAACCTGCAGTAATTGCAAGCAGCTGTGTTAATAAGACAGACTTAGTCCGTTGAGCCACCAGAGGCCCCTGGTCCACAGCTTTTAAAGTAGGCCTGGCTTTTGTGGTGGTTGTTTTTGTTTTTTTGTTTTGCTTGCTTGTTTCCGAAACAACCTTTGGATGAAGGCTCATTCATTCACTTCTACGGGAACGTTGGGTTTTTTTTTTTGAGGGGATGCAAATAAAGGCTGCAAGAATACCATCCTCTCTATAAGGCAGAGGTTTTCTCAGATTTGGCAACTTTGAATTTCCCTGGGGAATTCTGGGAGTCGAGGCCCACAGGACTTAAAACTTGCCAAATTTGAGAAAACACTGTCCTGGGATGCCCTTGGAACTAGCTAGCTCTTTGTCTATCCCTCCCTACCTTTTCTCTCTATCTCTATCTCTATTATATCTGTCTGTCTGTCTGTCTGTCTATCTATCTCAATCTGCATATGCCTACCTGCCCCATCTGTCTGTCTATCAGACAGATGACAAATTCCTTGTGTGTCCAATTACACTTGGACAATAAAAAATTCTATTCTATTCTATTATCCATCTCTCTCTCTCCTATCTATCTATTATCTTATATATCATTATCTATCTATCTATCTATCATCTATAATAACAACAATAACAACAACAACAACAGAGTTGGAAGGGACCTTGGAGGCCTTCTAGTCCAACCCCCTGCCCAGGCAGGAAAACCCTACATCATCTCAGACAGATGGTTATCCAACATTTTCTTAAAAATTTCCAGTGTTGGAGCATTTACAACTTCTTCAGGCAAGTTGTTCCACTGATTAATTGTTCTAACTGTCAGGAAATTTCTCCTTAGTTCTAAGTTGCTTCTCTCCTTGATTAGTTTCCACCCATTGCTTCTTGTTCTACCCTCAGGTTCTTTGGAGAATAGTTTGACTCCCTCTTCTTTGTGGCAGCCCCTGAGATATTGGAAGACTGCTATCATGTCTCCCCTAGTCCTTCTTTTTATTAAACTAGACATACCCAGTTCCTGCAACTGTTCTTCATATGTTTTAGCCTCCAGTCCCCTAATCATCTTTGTTGCTCTTCTCTGCACTCTTTCTAGAGTCTCAACATCTTTTTTACATCGTGGCAACCAAAACTGAATGCAATATTCCAAGTGTGGCCTTACCAAGGCCTTATAAAGTAAATACGCTCTCGCAATATATATATACATTAACCAAACAATTCATATATTTTACAAGGTTAAGATTACCAGTGACAAAACGCCAAACCCAACCAACGTTTGCGCTTTGAAAAACAAAGCCTAATTTATTTCTGATTCAATCCATTGTTTATCACAAGCCTGATCAGCAAGGACGGAGTGATATAATAAATTCTCTCTTAAAATAACAGTTACGTCTGTATTTTTAGACACACGAGGCTTTGGAAGGTTAGGTTGTTATTTGTTTACGGTCCAGATTTAGAAAATAGGATTGACTTGTATTCTCCACGGAGCTGAAAATCGCAGCTGGTAAGAACATAACCAGCCTAAAGTAGCTGGTAAGAGCTTAAGAATAATCTCCTTTTGCTGTAATATTATAAACTGATTTGGGGCAGCCATCATCCGTGTTTCGGAAGCGGTTCACTGCATAGGTGGGCTGCAATTTGTGAACAAACTCAAGTCTACTTACGCGGAGGTTTGTTCGTTGTGAAGTTGTTTTGAATTGGAAGCTTTTTTGGAGGCCTTAGCAGGGCCTGCAACCCACCGATATTAAATTTAATTGGTTTTTACCTAGAGTACAGGTAGTCCTCCACTCATGGTCACCATTGACTCCAAAACTTGGCAGTTGCTAAGCAAGGCAGTTGTTAAGTGACCTTTGTACCATTTTACGACCTTTCTTACCATTATTAGTAAGTGAATCATTGCAGTTGTTGTTAAGTAGCACCATTGTTAAGGGAACCTGGCTTCCCCATGGACTTTGCATGTCAGACGGTCGCAAAAGGAGATCACGTGACCCCGGGACACTGCAAACATGATAAATACATACCGGTTGCTGAGCGTCTGGATTTCGATCACGTGACCATGGGGGATGCCACAATGGTTATAAGCGCGAAGACCGGATGCAAGTCATTTTTTTCAGTGCCGTTTTAAGTTTACAACAAATGGTTGCAAATTGAGGGCTACCTGTATACAGCTTGATCCCACGTTGACCAAGTCAGGGGTCTCCAACCTTGGTCCCTTTAAGACTTGTGGACTTCAATTCCCAGAGTTCCTCAGCCAGCTTTGCTGGCTGAGGGACTTTGGGAGTTGAAGTCCACAAGTCTTAAAGGGACCAAGGTTGGAGACCCCTGGACCAAATGATGCTATCGAATTCCTGTCTCAAACTTGGGAGGTTGAAACAGACTCAATCTTGACAAAATTTAATTTGACCCGTTTTGGGTCCGGGAACTCTTAAGTCCATTAATATCATTGCACGTCTTTTATTTATTTATTTATTTATTATTTATTAATTAAACTTTTATACCGCCCTTCTCCCGAAGGACTCAGGGCGGTGTACAGCCAAGATAAAAAACAATAAATATACAAAGTTAAAAATCAATTTAAAATACTTATTCAATGGTGGCCGAATTAAAACCGTCAAATTGACGAACCTAAAATACCCCATATAAAATTACAAAAGATTAAAAATTAAAAATTAAAATTTAGAAATTTAAAAAGTCTAAAAAATCAGTCCAGTCCCGCTTGAATGAATAAGTGAGTTTTTAATTCCCGGCGAAAGGTCTGAAGGTCAGATATTTGGCGCAAACCGGGGGGAAGGTCGTTCCAGAGAGTTTATGTAAGACTGGTGTGCAAATTGGGGGTGGTGGACTCACAGCTTCTGCTCAAAGAGCAAATGCACTACTGCAGGGGTCTCCAACTTTGGCAACTTTAAGACTTGTGGACTTCAACTCCCACAGTTTGGCTGAGGAACTCTGGGAGTTGAAGTCCACAAGTCTTAAAGTTGCCAAGGTTGGAGACCCCTGAACTAGTGGAGACGATGGCCTTTGCACACATTCAACTTATGCACCAGTTGTTTCTGTTCCTGGATCACCAGGGTCTTTGGAAGTGCTTTGGAGACTTCCCAATTGGATTACTGGAACGGACCCTGCATGGGGCTGCCCTTGAAGACTACTGGGAAGCTAAAATGCTCCGGAGAGCAGGTAGAGGTAGGTAGGTAGGTAGGTAGATAGATAGATAGAAAGAAGACAGATGAAATAGATCGGGGTGTCAGGTGCTGGCCCCACCCCCGCCCCGTTTAGCAAAGGGAAAAAAAGTTCCGATAGATCATGTGATGCCACCATTGACACAGCAAGTTTGACCCCTGAAATAGATGATAGAGATAAATGACAGATGAAAGATGACATAGAGATAAATGATAGATGAAAGATGATAAAGACCATAGAGATAAATGACAGATGAAAGATAGATATAGAGATAGATGTAGATGAAATAGATGATAGATTAATAACAGATGAAAGATAGAGATGTTAAGAGATAAATGACAGATAAAAGATAGATGATGAGATAGATGAAATACAATGAGATAAATGACAGATGAAATATGACAGATGATAGAGATAAATGACAAAAATAGATAAGAGGATTGATAGGATGATTGATAGATGATAGTGACAGATAGGCATGACAGATTGATAGATTAGATAAGACAGAGAGATAGACAGACAGACAGAATTAGATAGGAAGAAGCAGATAGTGGAAAAAGATCAAATGAGAGATAGCATCCTTACACAGAATCTAGCCTGCCAAATATATATTTTTTTTTAATTGAAAGCATTTCACACTATGTTCAAGAGTAAAAGCCTACAAAGTGATGCACAGAACAAGTGAAAAAGAAGATACAATTATGGTAATGGCATCAGAAACAGACATCTGGAAATTACACGATGGCTCTACTTCTGTTCTGCCAATGCATGGAACCATCAAAGCTAATGCTGCAGAAAAACGTGTGAAGCTAATTTAAGAGGAATAAGTTGATTTGAGTCGAATTTCCAGGTTGCCTGGTTTTTGTACCCTGGCAACTATTCATTTTAACAGAATAACAGAGTTGGATGGGATCCTGTAGGTCATCTAGTCCAACCCACCGCCCAAGCAGGCGACCCTAGACCATTTCTGACAAATGGCATTCCAGTCTCTTCTTGAAAGCTCCAGTGATGAAGCTCCCACAACATCTGGTGGCAACTTCTGTTCCATGGGTTCATTGCTCTATCAGAAAATTCCTCCTTATTTCTAGGTTCAATCTCTCCTTGATCAGTTTCCATCCATTATTCCTTGTCTGGCCTTCGGGGGGCTATGTAAATGGAAAACTTTTTTGGAATTTTTTTTTAAATAATGATAAGTTTTAAAAGAAATCCAGAGATAACCCTTAGCACTAGTGGATTATATAACAGAATTAGTACACAAGATAATCTACCATAACATCCTACCTCTTAATGACTACTTTAACTTCAACCGCAATAACACAAGGGCTATCAATAGATACAAACTAAATGTAATCTGCTCTAATCTTGACTGAAGAAATTACGACTTCAGCAATAGAGCAGTAAATGTCTGGAACACTCTACCTGATCCTGTTGTTAGTTTCTCTAACCCCCATGCCTTTTACCTTTAACTGTCTACCGTGGACCTTACATTTATCTTAAGAGGTCCCTAAGAGGGCGTGCATAAGCGCAGTAGCATGCCTACTGTCCCTATTTATAGGTATTCATTTTATGTGCTTATGGCTGTTTTGCTTATTTATATCCATTTACATGTATTTGTGCCATTTTTTCATGTGTCCATGTCTATACTGATACTTGTTTCCTTGCACTTGTTGACAAATAAAATAAATAAATAAAACAAGAGTTGGAAGGGACCTTGGAGGTCTTCTAGTCCAACCCCCTGCTCAGTCAGTAAACCCCTATACCATTTCAGACAAATGGTTATCTAGTCTCTTCTTGAAAACCCCCAGTTTTGGAGCATCCACAAGTTCTGGAGGCAAGTCTTTCTAATGATTAATTGTTCTAAGCATCAGGAAATTTCTCCTTGGCCATCTTGGATCTTCAGGCCTGCCACATCTAGGTTGCTTGATGAACGTATCTTTTTTTTTTTAATGTACACTGAGATCATATGCACCAAGACAAATTCCTTGTGTGTCCAATCACACTTGGCCAATAAAAATTCTATTCTATTCTATTCTATTCTATTCTATTCTATTCTATTCTATTCTATTCTATTCTATTCTATTCTATTCTTCTGTCTTTGATATATTACTGTATATCAAGCAACAAGTGGAACTGTTAAATTTTATCAAGCAATACGCAACTATATTATTTACGGTTAGACTTTTGGGGAAAACCGACAAGATTTCATTCTTTTTTTTAAAAAAAAAATGCAGATTTTTATTCCACCAATTTCCGGAGTCTCATAGATCTTTACAGTAAAAACATCAACCAAAATAAAATACAGAGGTGCATATACACGTATACAAAATTATCAACTATTACAATCTGATTCAAAACACCTGCACGTTTAAGGCTTTCAAAATTGCTAAGAAGCAGGCAACCTTCTCAACAAAGCAGATGGTCCATCCTGGAGACCTGTGGGTGGAAGCAGGGATCAAATAATCACAGTGGTCTGGACTCCCTCTCCCTTTTTTTTTTTTTTAGGTGTGTGGCACATATGACACCCGTTAAAAAAGCTAGGAGACTTCACTTACTTGATTCCATTTACCATCCTGATTTTTAAAGCCAGGGATGTCCGCCAACCGCAGCAACTTCTAAGACTTGTGGCCTTCAATTCCCAGAATTCCCCAGCCAGAATGGAATTCTGGGAGTTGAAGGCCACAAATCTTCAAAGCAGCCGACCAAAAGTAGACAACCGTGCGGATGTCCTTAGAAAGCTATGGATCCTAGCTTGCTGGCACAATGAATGCGGGAGTCAACTTTGGGAGACGCCTCAATGAGGGTGAAATCCAGGAAGAATCATAGGAGTTCTTGCCTTTAATTATGTCCTCCCATGCAATTCTCCGCTCACTTCTATAAGGTGAGAACCTCAACTCTTGCATAAAAGAGGAATGAAGAAAATGAGGAAATTCTGCCCTGTGCTGCAGGGACCAAGAGTAAAGGACTGTTACCTTTGGAACCAAGAGCAAACAAATGTTCTGTGTGACAGAACCCAAGGGGAAGTAGTCACTAATGGGTGTAGCAACGGCCGGTCCCTTTTTCTAGGTTAGCTATAAGCTGTTGTTGAAAAAGGAAGGAGAAAATTACACTTAAAATATTTCTGGGACATTGTCCACGTTTCACAAATCGGCATGACTTAAAAGACTCGGGTTTCTATTCAAGATGTCACCTTGGGGATTGTCAGCGTTCCCACAACCTAATTCCTCCTTTGGTTACCTGGAAGTAAAGTCACTTGAGAAGAACTTGCATGATGGCTCTTAACAAGCTCACGCCGTTCCATTTCTGGGTCTTCTTGTTTGGTCTTGCGCAATGCAGAAGGACAATGTTTTGAGACAACGTGGCTAGAAGATGTTCAATCTTGAAACTCATGAGCATCGGGAGGGGTCTTGTAAGTGATGTCCTTATCTATTGAGATCTTTATTGAATGGGATCTGAAGGTTTCATACAAACATGGGTAACCAATATTTCCACACGTACACTTCGATCTACGCATTCTTTAAAGTTACCTGTGGCTGGTGTGCCTTTTGGTTATTGGATGGCTTCCTCATTCTTCGTTTAGACCTTCTCTGTACTTTCAGCCCTTCAATAGATTCAGGATTCAATTAGTGTTTTTTTTCCCCTAGTTATCACAACCCCAAAACCCTCCCTTGCTTATATTTAACTGACGACGTATTATTTAAGACGGCTTTGTTCTAATGCTGAGGTGGGGAACCATAGTCCCTTGTGTGACGTGTGGGACTTCAACTCCCAGAATTCCTGAGCCACCATTTCTGAGGGCCGGCTTAGGAATTCTGGGACGTGAAGTCCACCAGTCATCAAAGAGCCATGGTTATATCCCCCCTCCCCCGTTATAATGTTTCAGAAGCCTTCTTTCAATTCCTCCATTGTTGTCATTTGCTTCACAAAGAGGCAAACGAAAAACGATGAAACTCGTGGGTCAATATCTAAAACGCCACGATCATTTATTTGACAGGGATTCAGAAGACAAATGTTTGTCCCAAACATTGGAGAAAGAAGAAAGACGTCTAACCCAGTTTGGGAGAAAGGGGGGGGGAAAAAGACCCCACTAACATTTTGTGGAAAAATTATACCACATAGTTAAATCAGCTGATATAAAGCTGCGACTAATCTGCTGTTATCAGCTGGGACTAATGCAGGGGTGAGATGTTCCCGGTTTCGACCGGATAGCCCAATCCAATAGCGATGGCAGTGGGTGGTTCGGAGAACCAGTAGCAAAAATCCCTGCGCCCCCACATGCCCAGCTGAGTTGCGCGAACAGAGGGTTTTTGGGTTTTTTTACTTTTAAAAGCATTTTTTTCTACAACCTCTTTGGCTGAAGAGGTTGTAAAAAAATTCTTTTAAAAGGCTCCTCTGACGATCCCAGCTGAGTCGCCTGATCGTCAGAAGCTTTTCTTTTCTTTTAAAGGCCCCCAAAAAAAAGCTTTTAAAAGAAAAGAAAAGCCTTTGATGATCAGGCAACTCAGCTGGAATCGTCAGAGCCTTTTAAAAGCATTTTTTCTACAACCTCTTTGGCCGAAGAGGTTGTAAAAAATGCTTTTAAAAGGCTCCTCTGACGATCCCAGCTGAGTCGCCTGATCGTCAGAAGCTTTTCTTTTCTTTTAAAGGCCAAAAAAAATGCTTTTAAAAGAAAAGAAAAGCCTTTGATGATCAGGCAACTCAGCTGGGATCGTCAGAGCCTTTTAAAAGCATTTTTTCTACCACCTCTTCCGCGGAAGAGGTTGTAGAAAAAATGCTTTTAAAAGTAAAAAAAAAAAGTTGGCCACGCCCACCCAGTCACCACCACCAAGCCACGCCTACAGAACCGGTAGTAACGAATTTTACATTTTACCACTGAACTAATGGATTTAGAAGTTTGTATGGTATGTTCTTTGCAAACTGTTCTATTTAGATGACATGATGGACATTACTGGCGAACCAATGGATATGGGGTGGCATTACTCGTTATAGGATTAATTTCTAATGGTCGCATCGGTCTTGATGTGACACAAATTTTGGCCCTCACTTAAAAGCTCTCAGACTTACATCTTTAATTATATATGCTTCAGTGCCCGAGACCTGATTTGGCTCCCAAAAATATTTTAAGGATGCATTTATATTTGACACGAATCAAATCATTATGCAGAAAACAAGGAAGTCCTGGTGAGGAACCATAGCACCGATTCATGATGTATATTTTCCTAGCAAAACCATGCCTGCAGATATCTTCGTAAATAAAAATATGTTGGTGAGAGGCTCATGAAATGATATTTAATTATTTCTACAGGCTCATGCTGTGACATTCAGCTTTGCCCATTTTGATGGTGAAGGACGGCACATAAAAGTTTGCACATTTGCTGTAAAAAAGCTACTTGGGTTTAGTTTTCCCAGTTTATGATAGGCACACACTGTGAAGTTCACGTGATTATTTAAAGGATTGAGGATGGGAACGTAGTCTCCAAAATTTCAACATGGTTTTGATCAGTCTTCATAAGCTGGTAGCTACTAAACTGCACATTGGATATCTTTGCAGGCATTGTCTTATGTTGAACAAACTAAACTCATATAACCCGACAATTTTCCCCTTACCCCAAGAAAACAAAGTAGTGAGTGAAATAGGCCCTGTTATATTTATTTGGAAATGATCTCACTGACCACTTCATATAAACCTGATTCCTTTTGCAAATAGGCTGGTGAGACATAATATTAAAACAAGGGTGGGACGGTCAGCTTGCAGCAGAAGAAACCAAGACCCAAGCGGTTTCTCCTGTCCTTTTAAACATCTGTAAAGTTCTCCTAAGACTACACCAGTTGTTGTCCACCATAGATTGGATATGCTTCAGCCTCTTTTAGGAGAAGGACAGGCAGAGGCAGGGAGCGGAGTCAAGAGAGGAATCAGCCTGGAATCCTTACAAATGGCTTTCAGGCTAGTTCAAGGGTCGGCAACCCGCGGCTCTGGAGCCACATGTGGCTCTTCCATCCCTCTGCTTCGGCTCCCTGTCGCTGGTCGGCTCCACAATTGATAGGGCTTTCGGTCAGACAGGTAGAGGAAAATGGACGTCGCTCTAGGAGATGACTCTATTGTGGGGGGGAACCAGACTTGCGATCAGCAGAAGAAAAAGGACACTGCGCTAGGAGGAAACTCTATGGTGTATGTGTGCGTGTGTACCGGACTTCCAATCGGCAGAGGAAAAAGGACGCCGCACTGAGACTTTACAATGGGAGAACCAGACTTCCGGTCGGCTCCAGAATTGAACGGGGGGCTTTCGGTTAGGACCTTTGTGGCTCTTTGAGTGTTTAAGGTTGCCGACCCCTGCTGCTAATTCCTCTCTTGACTCTGCCCCATCTCTGCCTGCCCTTCTCCTACATCTCCTCCTGTTTTCTCTGCCATGTTCTGTAATAAGAATGGGTCCAATCCGTCATTGTTAGGAAACACCTGTCAGCTCAGTGGATGCTCTCGTTTCATTTGTCAACACTCGTAGAGACAGGAAGATGGTTGAGGGCACATCACATCTTTCTATCTTCCGGAATGTTGCAGAAGCGAACGGGAGGAGAGACGGGATATTTCGGGACAGGGTTGGTCAACCTCCATTCTGAGCCAACTTTTTCCATGAAGGCAGGAATCCCTGAAGTATGAATGTCCCTCCAGTTTTCCCGAAACATGGATTCTCTGAACCCGTTCCTGACCCGAACTAGAAACAGTGATCCTATTTTTCCTCAAGCCTGATTTTTTTTTTTTTACTGGTTAAGTAAACTGATTGCAAGACACACCTTTGCTTTGTGATCCAGGAAACTGGTTTTCCTTTCCCTTCGCCTCCTGCTCGGTTTCTTCAATGCCAACCTTATGCCCAGCTTCCTCGACGGCACTTCTGTTATTCTGGCTGTTCTCCGCGATCCCCCACCACTCTGTGCCCGCTCCAGCTTCAACTTTAAACCCGGAGGTGGCATCTCCCGGCTTTTGAGCGTTGGGTGGACAAGGTTCTTCCGCCAGAACGGTGTTTGCGGTTTCAAAGGAAGTCAAAGTACTATCGTAATGGTGAATCAAGCCTTCATTCGTCTCTTCTTCTACCACCTCTTCATCATCATATAGTTCAGGCGTAAAACAGAGCCTCTCATCCTCAACATCAGCTTTGACACCTGGATCTGACCTGGGCAGTTCCACATTTGCTCTCCTTGGAGAAGACACCACATTCTCCAAGTCTTTATGTCCAGCATGCTGCCTTTCGTGGGGACATTTCTCAGTCGTCAAGGTGACCTCTGTTCTTGGAGAACCGTTAATTGTTTCGCCATCTGGCAACTGTCTTATGGGTTGGTCTTCTTCGATCCACGAAATATTCTGCTCGGGTCCATGCACAACAGAGGGGCTGTCTTCCTCCGCTGCTTTTTTGATTGGCCCGGTAGCCTTGAAGACATAATTTTTCTTTACTGCTGGTGTTGAATTCAGCGTTTTAGTGAAGTAACTTTCTATGCTGCCGGCAGAGAACTGAACGTTTGCTCTCTTCCTCCTGTTTTCAGCAGGTGAACCCACGGGGCTGGTGGAGTCTGTCAATGTATTTTGCTTTATGGAGAAAGATGAATCTGGGGAGGAAGAGCAGATAATAGTAAGATAAAAGAGACAGAAGGAGAGGTTATTAATTCTTGTCATTAGCATAACCATCAGGAGTCAGTACTTGGTTTTTAGGATAGGATAGGATAGGATAGGACAGGACAGGACAGGACAGGACAGGACAGGACAGGACAGGACAGGACAGGACAGGACAGGACAGAATAGAATAATAGAGTTGGAAGGGACCTTGGAGGTCTTCTAGTTCAACCTCCTGCTTAGGCAGGAAATTCTATACCACTTCAGACAAGTGGTTATCTAATCTCTTCTTAAAAGCCTCCAGTGTTGGAGGATCCACAACTTCTGGAGGCAAGTTCCACTCATTAATTGTTCTAACAGTCAGGAAATTTCTCCTTAGTTCCAGGTTGGTTCTATCCTTGATCAGTTTCCACCCATTGCTTCTTGTCCTGCCCTCAGGTGCTTTGGAGAATAGCTTGACTCCCTCTTCTTTGTGGCAACCCCTGAGATATTGGAACACTGCTATCATGTCTCCCCTAGTCCTTGTTTTCATTAAACTAGACATACCCAGTTCCTGCAACCGTTCTTCATATGTTTTAGCCTCCAGTCCTCTAATCCTCTTTGTTGCTCTTCTCTGCACTCTTTCTAGAGTCTCCACATCTTTTTTACATTGTGGCGACCAAAACCGAATGCAGTATTCCAAGTGTCGCCTTACCAAGAACAATTGATTAAATAATTTATATCCCACCCTTATTTATTTTTTTAAACTTTCTATTTTATATTAAAGAAACGTAAAACACAAAACTCTAACAATTTTTTTTTAAAAAAGAACGCAGCAGCTGTTACGTGAACGCAATTGTTGTTAAGCAAAACCAAAATCTGCCTGGGACGAGTTTTTTGCCAGAAACTGGAAGGAAATTTCCAGAAAAAAAAAATTTGTTGGAAATTGTGGTCACTTGTCCACAGAATGCTGCAAGCAAGGGAAGAGGAGAAGGGAAGGAGGAGGATGGAAGCGAGGGAGGGAGGGAGGGCATAGAGGGAAAAACAAAGGAAAGGAAAACACGGAGGGTGGGTGGAAGGAAGAGAGGGAGGGATAGAGGGAGGGAATGGAGGGAGAGAAAAAGGACAAGAAAGAAGTTCAGGGAGGGAGGGAGGGAGGGAGGAAGGGCATAGAATTGAAAACGTACCTGTTTATCCAAGCGGGACAGGCTTAATTTTTTAATTTTTTAAATTTTTTAAATTTTTCGAATTTTAATAATTTTAACTGGGGTATTTTATTTATGGGTCAAATTTGACGGTTTTAATTTTCGGCCATTTATAGAATAGGTTATTTTAACTGTGGTTTTAATTTGTATATTGTACTGTTTTAATCTGGCTGTACACCGCCCTGAGTCCTTCGGGAGAAGGGGCGGTATAAAAATCTAAATAATAAATAAATAAATAAAAATAAATAGGAGGAGGAAGGAAGGAAAGAGAAAACATGGAGGGCAGGAGGAAGGAAGAGCATGAAGGGAGAAGAAGGAAAGGAAGGAAGGCCAGGGAGGGATGGAAGGAGGGAAGTTGGAACAAATGAACAAACAAAGGACGGGTCGAGGAAAGGAAGGAAAATGAAGAAAGAAGGAGGATGGAAGGAAGGAAGGAAGAAAAATAAAAAGGAAAAAGGGGAAGGAAGGAAGGAAGGAAGGAAGGAAGGAAGGAAGGAAGGAAGGAAGGAAGGAAGGAAGGAAGGAAGGAAGGAAGGAAGGGTTACAGCATTAAAAACGTTAACGTTGTAAATAAGGAATGCGAACCTGTGCCCAGCATTGCATCAACACTCCACGCTTGGAGAGTTTATGTATTAGCTTGTTTGTGTATTAGCAAAATTAACCAGCCCCACTGGGGGCTTTTCCACCACCCCCCCGGAACTTCCTCACTTTGTAGACTGTGACCAGTTTTCAAGCCAGTGGATTGACATGCCGTAATAGAACCTCCTGCCTTCAGTGTATACACAACTAAGTATGGGGAGGAACTGCTGGGGAACGTTTTGTTAAGATGAGTTTAATCCCTTCTTTCCACTCGGGAACAAAAGGGAGCCCTGTGGGTGGCCCAACACATCCCTGCACGCCCAGAGGTGGGGTTTTTTCGTGGGGGGGGACTTTCCTTTGGCAGATTTTCGCTCTCCGCCAACTCAGAACGATGCTTCAGAAGCCAAAATGTATTTCCTTGGGATTGCAATGCAGCCGTGGAAGGCGGCTATACGATTCCAGGAACAGATGCGGCTGCTTTAAAGCAGGGGTCTCCAACCTTGGCAACTTTAAGACTTGTGGACTTCCAACTCTCAGAATTCCTTCTGGGAGTTGAAGTCCACAAGTCTTAAAGTTGCCAAGGTTGGAGACCCCTGCTTTAAAAAGAGTTGCAGAGGGGTCCTGTGGGTGCCTACATAGGCTTCAAAGCCCCCTCCTCTGCCCTTAAATCTGCTCAGCCAAGGTTCAGGTGATGGAACTCTCCTGAAAAGGGCCTCTGGTGGCTCAACAGGCTAATGCAGTCTGTTATTAACACAGCTGCCTGCAATTACAATTACTGCAGGTTCAAGTCCCACCAGGCCCAAGGTTGACTCAGCCTTCCATCCTTTATAAGGTAGGTAAAATGAGGACCCAGATTGTTGGGGGGGCAATAAGTTGACTTTGTAAATATACAAATAGAATGAGACTATTGCCTTACACAATGTAAGCCGCCCTGAGTCTTCGGAGAAGGGCGGGATATAAATTCAAATAAAAAAAAAAAGCAAGAAACCCTTCCTTCCTTCCGTCCATCCTTATTTTTCTTCCTTCTTTCTTCCATCTTAATTTTCCTTCCTTCTTCCTTCCATCTGTATTTTTCTTCTTTCATTTTCCTTTCTTCAATCCTTCTTCTATTCTCCTTCCTTCCATCCTCATTTTTTCTTTCCTTCTTCCTTCTTTTTCCTTCCCTCTACCCACCCTGTTTGTTCATTCGTTCCAACTTCCTTCTTTCCCTTCCTTCTTTTCCTTCCTTATTTTTCCTTCCTTATTTCCTTCCTTCCTTATTTCCTTTTTTTATTTATTTCCTTCCTTATTTTTCTTTCTTCCATCTGCCTTCTATTCTCCTTCCTTCATCTTCATTTTTTCCTTCCTTCCTTCCTTTTTCCTTCCCTCTACCCATCCTTTGTTCGTTCATTCGTTCCAACTTCCTTCCTTCCCTTCTCCTTCCTTCCTTCCCTATTTTTCTTCCTTCCATCTGCCTTCTATTCTCCTTCCTTTCAGCCTCATTTTTTCCTTCCTTCCTTCCTTCCTTCCTTCCTTCCTTCCTTCCTTCCTTCCTTCCTTCCTTCCTTCCTTCCTTCCTTCCTTCCTTCCCTCTACCCATCCTTTGTTCATTCATTTGTTCCAACTTCCTTCCTTCCTTCCTTCCCTTCTTTGAACTTACCAACTCACCAATCCACTGATTCCTACCTACCTATCATGTTGTCAAAAATGACCTCAGTTTTCCTGCACCTTAAAAGATTTCTGACAAGATTACAGACAAAAACAGAGCTTCCAAACATTTTGTATAAAACTGCATGAGATGACAAGATTGCTCAGGGCCTCCGAGGTGAGACCTCTGCAATTCTATGAGACTTGTCCATCTGAAACAGTTTTAGCCATTTTAAAAATTTTAGTTTTCAGATAGAGGGTTCCCAATTGATGGCTTGGGATGAAACAGCTCCTGGTACTCTTTGGCTGTTGGTCATACCCAGAAGGCTGTCCAGAAATAAGCAGAATAATGAAAGAATTTGGTTCTTAAAATCTTAGCAAGATTAACTTTGCTCTGGTAAGAGACCTCGTGACTAACCAGATGTTGCTGGGCGAGTCGCGATGTGTTCTGCAGCGCCTGTTTCCAAAACCGAAATTTGCGCTTCCTTTTCATGAAGAGCGCCTGGTGTTAAAGGAAGAGTTCCCTCCGGAGCAGAAAGTGGTGTCAGAATCTTTAAACTTGTAGACATGAGCAGAGAGCTGTTGGGATCCTGAAGGGCAACTTCAGCACCATTCTGGTTCATTTTAGCGAAGGCATCCAAAGAGCTAAGGGCACAATCGAAGTCTTTGTAGTGATGGATTTGATGACGAATCCATTTGGACAACCCTGGGGAAATGATATAATGCATTAGAGATGAATTCCATTCCATTCCATTCCATTCCATTCCACTTATTCTTATTCTATTCTATTCTATTCTATTTCATTCCATTCCATTCCATTCCATTCCATTCCATTCCATTCCGCTCTAATTCTATTCTGCACTTGTTCTGTTATTCTGTCCTATTCTATTCTGCTCTTGTTCTGTTGCTCTGTTCTATTCTAGTCTACTCTTATATATTATACCAGGAGTATCAAACTCGCGGTGTCATGTGATGTATCGAGACTTCCCCCCCTTCGCTAAACTGGGCAGGGGAGGGGCCAGCACATGACGCAACCAGCCCGCGAGTTTGACACCCCTGCATTACCCGCTATAGAACCGTGGTGGCACAGTGGTTAGAATGCAGTATTGCAGGCTGACTCTGCCCACTGCCAGCAGTTCGATCGTCACCGACTCAAGGTTGACTCAGCCTTCCATCCTTCTGAGGTCTGTAAAATGAGGAGCCAGATTGTTGGGAGGCCATAGGCTGACTCTGTAAAACCGCTTAGAGTAGGGTATAAAGCACTACAAAGCAGTATATAAGTCTTAGTGCTATTGCTATCTTTTCTTCAACACCTGCAGTGATGGAGCACCCAAAACTTCTAGAGGCAAGCCATTCCATGGAGTAATTGTTGTAACTATCTGGAAATTTCTCCTTAGCTTTTAGGTTGCTTCTCTCCTTGTTTAGTTTCCATCCATCACTTCTTGTCCTGCCTTCTGCTGTTTTGGAGAATAGTTGACCCTGTTGTGCCTCGCCCACCCTCCTCTCCTCAGCTGGGCCCCTCCCATCTCCTGTTATCTGAGCCAGAGACTGATAGTGAAGAAGAATGGCCTGGCATGCCTCCAGCCCCCAGCCCTGGCACCATGCCCGGACAGAATGAGCAAACAAACCTCACTCCTACAGCGTGTGAGCACGAAGCCAGCCACGTGCTAGAATTGCCGGCAGCAGATCAGGAGGACGGAAAGTCACAGT
Organism: Ahaetulla prasina; assembly: GCF_028640845.1. Lineage (NCBI taxonomy): Eukaryota > Metazoa > Chordata > Lepidosauria > Squamata > Colubridae > Ahaetulla > Ahaetulla prasina. Next base: position 8,190,937 of record NC_080539.1, read on the forward strand.
GGACAGATCCCCGCTTCCAGAGAATGGAGAGGCGACGTCAGCAAAAGGAAGGGAGGGGCAGGCCTGGATAAGTGCTGAGTCATGGAGCCACACCCCATGGCCTATATAAAGGATCTGCTTTTTGGCATTCCTTGAGTCAGGCAAAGTCTCATTTGGTTTGCTGAAGTCACAACTTGGATTCCTGCCTGCCCTGAGAACTCTGACAGGAATTTGGCAAAGCTGCAGAGGCTTCGTGGCCACGCTTGATACAGACTTCCCAGACCCGGCCGTCAGAGGAGGAGTGGGACACGACAGACCCCTTCTTCTTTATGGCAGTCCCAGAAAGGGGGGAGAAGGGGCGGGATTCAGCCGGTTCATACAGGTTCGTGCGAACCAGTAGTTGCGACCTGAGGATGGGCCTGCCCACCCGCTCTGGCACTATGCCATCCTATTTAGCGGCATTTTTTAAAGCCGTGCACATGCATGCAAGCTCACATTTTCGGTGCTGGGGCAAACCAGTTGTTAAATTATCTGAAGCCCACCTCTGGGAGTGGCCTGGCGTGCTCTGGTCCATGAGGTTGCAAAATGTTGAATACGACTTAGCAACTGAACCACAATAACAAACCTCTGGTGGCTCAGACTGCTAAGACAGTCTGTTATTAACACAGCTGCTTGCAATTACTGCAGGTTCAAGTCCCACCAGGCCCAAGGTTGACTCAGCCTTCCATCCTTTATAAAGTAGGTAAAATGAGGACCCAGATTATTGGGGGCAATAAGTTGACTTTGTATATAATATACAAATGGATGAAGACTATTGCTTGACATAGTGTAAGCCACCCTGAGTCTTCGGAGAAGGGCGGGATATAAATGCAAATAAAAAAAAAAAACCTAACTGGGACCACAAAGCTAAACCTATTAGAACCAAGTAAGTTGGAACCTATTTGTTGTAGCAATTACAAGTTTTGTAAAACAAGTTTTGCTGAATTTTTAGTCCAAGTCATAAGATCTCACAAAACAGCAGAAGGCCGAGGACAATCCAAGGATTCAAGTTCTAATTTTTTTTGTTTTTTTACTGCACCATTATTACATCTCGCTCGTAGCTCAAGGCACTTGGCAATTTTTTTATTTATTTACCATGTTCCCTTCCTCTCCCACTTCTCCAGGGTCAGGCAGGAGAGGAGTTTTGGAAAGGTTTCTGGTGTCCTTAAATCCTCAGCTGTTCACTCAAGGACACCTTGGGAAATTAAAGGACTCCGTTGATGCGCAACGGGGCCGCTTGTTCTCATGCCAAGGCAAGATAGAGGAAGCTAGGAAGACGTGTCTCAGAGATGTGACGGAAAGAGCAGTCGGCCAAGGCTGCTATTCACAGATGTGGAGAGAAGACAACATCCTTTGTCTGCTCGTTGAAGAGCAAAGATAATCTTTCACCCTTGGTCGGGTCCAAGAGCCGAACTTCAACAACAAATGTTTGAATTAAGCAATGAATAAACCACAACTACTACGTAAAACATTTCACAGTCCTTTTTTTTATTTTGCTGGTGTACAAGTATTCTTCACCCTACGACCACAACTGAGCCAATTTTCATTGCTAAGCAAGACGGTTGCTAAGTGAACCGTGGGGGCGCAGTGGTTAGAATGCAGCATTCAGGCTACTTCTGCGGACTGCCGGTTGCCTGCAATTTGGCAGATCAAATCTCACCAGGCTCAAGGTTGACTCAGCCTTCCATCCTTCTGAGGTGGGTCAAATGAGGACCCAGATTGTTGGGGGGCAAGAGGCTGACTCTATAAACTGCTTAGAGAGGGCTGTGAAGCACTGTGAAGCGGGATATAAGTCTAAGTCAGTGGTTCTCAACCTTTATAGTGCTGCGACCCCTTTAATACAATTCCCCATGATGTGGCGACCCCCAATCGTAAAATTATTTTCGTTTTGAATTGATCGCGCCTGAAGCCGTATTGGCTAGCGATCTGAACTGCTTGCGATTGCCTTGAGGACGGAGGCATTAAAGCGGAGACTCCTCCCCTATTAAGTTTATCGCGCCTGAAGCCAAATTAGGCTAGCGATTGGGAGTGATTGCAGCTGGCTTGAGAGGGAGACATCGGAGCAAAGATTTCTCTCTTTTTTAATTCATTGCGCCTGAAGCCGAATTCGGCTAGCGATTTGAAGAGCCTGCAGCTGGCTTGTGGAGTCAACCATTGGAGCGCGATTCTTTGACTCGCAAGTATACTTCCCATATTTCCGATGGTCTTAGGCGACCCCTGGAAAATCGTCATTCGACCCCCCAACGGGGTCGCGACCTACAGGTTGAGAACCGCTGGTCTAAGTGCTATTGCTATATTACAACTTTTTTTTTGCCACAATTAGATTAACAGAGTTGGAAGGGACCTTGTAGGTCCATGATGGTGAACCTATGGCACGCGTGCCAGAGGTGACACACAGCGCCCTTTCTGATGGCACACAAGCCATTGCCACAGTTCAGCTCTGCCACGCATTTGCGTGTGCCCCCTGCCGACCAGCTGCGTCTCTGCCACGCATGCGCAGGGGCAGGGCACAGAGGGCCATGTATGCATGCAGGGGTGGGGTGTGTGCAAGGGGGCGCACACACATGCACGGGGGCCTCATGCGCATTGCATTTTGGGGGGTTCGGGTGTGCTTTGGGCACTCGGTCCAGAAAACATTAGCCATCACTGTTGTAGGTTATCTAGTCCAACCTCCTGCCCAAGCAGGGGACCCTACACCATTTGGCAGTCCCGTCTCTTCTTGAAAGCCTCCAGTGATGAAGCTCCCACAACTTCCGAAGGCAACTTCCGTTCCTTCAATTGATTGTTCTCACTGTCAGAAAGTTCCTCCTTATTTCCAGGTTGAATCTCTTCCTTGGTCAGTTTCCATCCATTGTTCCTTGTCTGGCCTTCGGGTGCTCTGGAGAATAGCTTGACCCCCTTCCTCCTCTCTGTGGCAGCCCCTCAAATACTGGAAGACAGCAATCAAGTCTCCCCTGACTTTGGTGATTAAAGTCAGATTAACAGAGTTGGAAGGGACCTTGTAGGTCATCTAGTCCAAACTCTCTCCCCCCCCCCACCGCCTAAGCAGGCGACCCTAGACCATTTCTGACCGATGGCAGTCCAGTCTCTTCTTGAAAGCTTCCAGTGATGAAGCTCCCACAACTTCCGAAGGCAACTTCTGTTCCATGGGTTGATTGTTCTCACTGTCAGAAAATTCCTCATTTCCAGGTTGAATCTCTCCTTGATCAATTTCCATCCATTGTTCCTTGTTTGGCCTTTGGGTGCTTTAGAGAACAGCTTGACCCCCTTCCTCCTCTCTGTGGCAGCCCCTCCAATATTGGAAGACTGCTCTCATGTCTCCCCTGGTCCTTCTCTTCACTAGACTAGCCATGCCCAGTTCCTGCAACGGTTCTTCGTACGTTAAGTGAATCACTGCAGTTGTTCAGTGAGTCATGTCATCATTAAGTGAATCTGTCTTCCCTCATTGACTTGGCTTGTCGGAAGCCAGCTGGGAAGTTTACACATGATCAAATGACCCTTGGACAGTGCAACTGTGATAAATACATGGCAACTGCCATGTGCCCATATTTTGATCACCAGCATAGGTCGTAAGTGCAAGAGTCACTTTTTTTTTTCAGTGCTGTTGTTAACTTTGAACAGGTCCCTAAATAGAATAGAATATAGAATAGAATATTTTTATTTATAGACCGCCCTTCTCCCGAAGGACTCAGGGCGGTGTACAGCCAGGAATAAAATACAGAAAGAAAATAACAATACAAAACTAAAAACAACCCTTAAAAAACCTATTCGATATGGCTACTTATAGATAAAATATTACCCTCTAAAATTTACAAAAAATTTAAAACCCATAAAATCAATTTGATAATTTAAAATTTAAGCGAGTCCAGCAAGATGAAATAAGTAGGTTTTAAGTTCGCGGCGGAAGGTCCTAAGGTCAGGTATTTGTCGAAGTCCAGGGGGAAGCTCGTTCCATAGGTAGAGCCCCACAGAGAAGCCCCTCCCCCGGGGGGCCGCCAGCCGACATTGCTTGGCTGACGGCACCCTGAGGAGCCCCTCTCTTGAGAGCGTACCGGTCGTTGGGAGATAGACGTTGGCAGTAGACGGTCCCGTAGGTATCCCGGTCCTAAGCCATGAAATGCTTTAAAGGTAGTAACTAACACCTTGAAGGATACCCGGAAGACAACAGGCAGCCAGTGCAGTCTGCGCAGGATGGGTGTTACATGGGAGCTCTGAACTGCTCCCTCAATAACCCGAGCAGCCGCATTCTGGACTAACTGGAGTCTCCGGGTGCTCCTCAAGGGGAGCCCCATGTAGAGAGCATTGCAATAGTCCAGACTATTGAACAAATGAACAGTTGTTAAGTCGAGAACTTCCTGTACAATGTGTCCTGCAGCTTTATTCTGAAAAAAAAAATCCTAAAGCAACCTGCTAGAACAGCAGGATAAAAATAAAAAACCCAGAAATAATTACACAATACTCCCATCGGCCAAAAATTTAGCGTGAAAATTATGTGGGATCAATGTCCTTGTGTACATCGAGTGTGCCTGTACGTGCACAGACATGCAGGCACAAGCCAAATGAGAGGGGAGGGGAATGTGAGATATTCCACATGTGGACTACAATTCCCTCCCCCCCCCTTTTTTTTCCTGGCCGTTGGCCATCCTGCATGAATTACCGGGAGTTGAAGCTCCACCACACTGGGATGGCTACAGGTTCTCTGCACCTGTGAAACAGGCGCCAGCCAGCGATACCTTCTAAAGCTCCTTAGATTTCCTTTCGAATGTAATGAATTCATAAATATTTAGTGGCTTCTCTGATTTAATGGGCCTTGTTTCGACAAGAAAGAGGTTAAGTGGAAAAAGAAGTACTGTGATGGCAAAGGCCAAATTGGGAAGGGAAAAATAAAAACAACAGCACCCCACCCACCTTTGATTGCGTCTAAAATTACCGTGAAAGGTTTGAAATGAGAGTCACTGTCATCTTTTCATCTTACGCCCTTCGGTGACATGGCCCAAACGGTTCAAATGATGGAAATGGAGCGCCCCCTACTGTCAAGACGAGGGAAGTGTGGGCTTTATCAATTCCATAACATTGCTTAAAAGGTAAAGGTTCCCTTGCACATATCTGCTAGTTGTTCCTGACTCTAGGGCTCATCTCCGTTTCAAAGCCGAAGAGCCAGCGCTGTCCGAAGACATCTCCGTGGTCATGTGGCCGGCATGACTCAACGCCAAAGGCGCACGGAACGCTGTTCCCTTCCCACCAAAGGTGGTCCCTATTTTTCTCCTTGCATTTTTTACGTGCTTTCGAAACTGCTAGGTTGGCAGAAGCTGGGACAAGTCACGGGAGCTCACCCCATTACGCGGCAGCACTAGGGATTCGAACCGCTGAACTGCTGACCTTTCGATCGACAAGCTCAGCGTCTTAACCACTGAGCCACCGCGTCCCTCCTACTGCTTAGGAAGGCTAAAAAAAGAAGAAGAAAAGAATGAAGAATACATACGGTAGAATGCAAAATAAAAAGAACTGGAAGAGGACCTTGGTGGCCTTCTAGTCCAGTGGTTCCCCAATCTTTCCAGCTTGGTGGATCCAGGGGTGGGGTGGGGGAGAGGAGGTGGTTATGTGAAAGTGGTAGGTGCTCATGCAAGCATGCGCAGCTCCATTTAAATAAGCAGCAGGTCCCCCTCCCCCTCCAATGACCGGGTCTAGAAAGTCCGTATCAAGTGTGGCAACGAAGCCTCTGCAGCTTTGCCAAATTCCTTCCAGGTTTCTCAGGGCAGGCAGGAGTCCAAGTTGTGACTTCAACAAACTAAATGAGACTTTGCTTGACTCAAGCAGGTCCTTTATATAGGCTGTGGGGTGTGGCTCCATGACTCAGCACTTATCCAGGCCTGCCCCTTCCTTTCTTCTGCTGACGTTGCCTCTCAGATCTCCGGAAGCGAGGATCCTCCCACTGTGAATTCTCTTCAGCTGGATCTGCTGTCGGTAATTCCAGCACGTGGCTGGCTCCCTGCTCACACGCTGTAGGAGTGAGGTTTGTTTGTTCATTCCTGACATCCTGTCCGGGCATGGGGCCAGGGCTGGGGGCTGGAGGCATGACAGGCCGTTCATTATCAGACTCCGAATCTGATAGCAGGCCCAGAAGGAGATGAGAGGGGCCCGGCTGAGGAGAGGGAGGACGAGGCACAACAGCAGGCGTGCAAGCCTGCCGCTCGCGCAAACCGAGCTACGTGTGTAAGTGTGAGCCATTTGCACCAGTAGAACGGGCTCACCCGTCACCCGGTGCTGAACGGCCTGCGGGCCATTCGTGGGCTGCGACCCGGGGATTGGGAATCCCTCTTCTTAGTCTAGTTCATTGCTCAACTAGGAAATCCTGTATCATTTCAGAGATGAGGATGTTATCCCCACCCCACTCCCGTGCCTTGCCAACATGTCTCCCTCAAATAAGCAGATATCTTACCAGCTGTGTATTTATTGGGGCTCTTTCCAAAACGGTCATCGACTAAAATAAGTGCTCCCCAATCGCTTCGGTGGCGAATGCATCTGGAACAGAAGAACACATCAGCTCAACAACTTCCGTGATCTGCTTTCTTAAAAACTTTCAGGAAAGGGAGCGAATCGGATGTCCCAAAGGTGCTGCGCCCCGCGAGCCAGGCCCCCTGCCAGAAAGTGACTTGGAAAGTGAGGGGGAAGGGCCATCAGGACTTACCTCAGGAGCACCAGCTTCCCTGGCTCAGCTCCAGGAGCCAGAGGCAGGCCAGGTGGAGGAGATAATGAGGCCTCCGTCCCCTGACTCTTTCCTCCCCCAGGCCACGCCTCCAGACCCAGCTGATGGCAATCAGGCCTGGCTGGACCCTAGGTTTCGTAGGCAGGAGAGGTGGGAACAACAGAAGCAGGGGTGGGGCAGGCCTAGGAAGTGCTGAGTCATGGAGCCACACCCCACAGGATATAAAACCAGCAAGAGCTGCTGTGCCTCTTCGTAGCAGGCAAATCAACTGCTTAACTAAGAGCTGAAGTACTGTTTGTTCCTGGGTGACTCATCGGCATCGAGGGAGATAATAGAGACACTTGGCAGACGCTCGCTAGTTTGCTGCTAGAGCTGATAGTGCCGGCTAATTAAGCCATCGCTGGAATGGAGGCGAGGAGGGACAGAACAGGTGCTTTTTTTCCAAGAGGCAACTGGACTTTCTGGCTTTTCTTTGAAGGCGTTTCGCTTCTCATCCGAGAAGCTTCTTCAGCTCTGACCGGATGGAGGGGCATGGAAGGATTTATATTCCTTGCGGACAGCTGGTCATTTGCCTCCTTTTAGTGAGTTGTGGAGGCCGCTTGGAGGTTGGTCTGTGTCCTCAGGATCAACTGAGTAGTGGAAACGGATTTGGAGCCGTCTTGGAACTGCTGAAAAGATTGTGTTGTAGAAGACTCCACTCTCATTTGCACTACTGTGATCCTGAGGATAGAGACAAACCTCCAAGTGACCTCAACAACTCTCTAAAAGGATGCAAATGACCAGCAGTCTGCAAGAAATATAAATCCTTCCATTCCCTACCATCCGGTCAGAGCTGAAGAAGCTTCTTCGGATGAGAAGCGAAACGTCTTCAAAGAAAAACAAGGAAATCCAGTTGCCTCTTGAAAAAAGCACCTTTTGGGATAACCCTGATCTGGATCACTGAAAATCTCCACAGACAAGAGAATCAGCTACTGGCTTCCGATAGACCTCCCTCGCATCCTGGACATAAACTGTTTCAACTCCTACCCTCAAAACGACGCTATAGAGCACTGCACACCAGAACAACTAGACACAAGAACAGTTTTTCCCCGAAGGCCATCACTCTGCTAAACAAATAATTCCCTCAACACTGTCAGACTATTTACTGAATCTGCACTACTATTAATCGTTTCATAGTTCCCATCACCAATCTCTTTCCACTTATGACTGTATGACTATAACTTGTTGCTGGCAATCCTTATGATTTATATTGATATATTGACCATCAATTGTTTTGTAAATGTTGTACCTTGATGAACGTCTCTTTTCTTTTATGTACACTGAGAGCATATGCACCAAGACAAATTCCTTGTGTGTCCAATCACACTTGGCCAATAAAATTCTATTCTATTCTACAACCGAAGCTATAATGGCACTGAAAAAAGTGACATAGGACCGTTTTCACACTTATGACTGTTGCAACATCCCCGTGGTCACTCGATCAAAATTCAGATGCTCGGCAACTGGCAGTGTCCGTGGGTTGTGTGATCATCATTTGGGATCTGCTGACAAGCAAGTCAAGGGGGGGTGGGGGGAGAGCCAGATTCACTTAACAACAGTGTTACTAACTTAACAACTCTTTCTCGATGTCCAACTTTCAAAAGCGTAACTTAAAAAACAATGCCACTTAAACTCTTTCGATCGTTATTGTCACAGAAACATCTTATTCTTTCTGATATTTCGGATAACTGAGTGCCGGGCTGGTCTAGTGGTTAAGGCACCAGGCTAGAAGGTGCCGGGATAGCTCAGGCCATTAAGAAGCCTGTTATTAGAACACAGAGCCTGCAATTATTGCAGGTTCAAGCCCGGCCCAAGGTTGACTCAGCCTTCCATCCTTTATAAGGTAGGTAAAATGAGGACCCAGATTGTTGGAGGGGCAATAAGTTGACTTTGTAAAAATATACAAATAGAATGAGACTATTGCCTTATATACTGTAAGCCGCCCTGAGTCTTTGGAGAAGGGCGGGGTATAAATGTAAAAAAAAAAAAAAAAAGGAGACTGTGAGTTCTAGTCCCAGCTTGGGCATGACAGCCAGATGGGTGACTTTGGGCCAGTCACTCTCACTCAGCCCAAGCCACCTCACAGGGTTGTTGTTGTTGTGGAGAAAATAGAAGGAGGAAAGAGAATTGGATAGGTTCACTGCCTTGAGTTATTTGTAAAAATCAATAAAGGCGGGATACATACAAACAAGCATCCAAGTGGTTTTGAATTTCAAATGTTAAAAAGAGCCATAATGGCACAGTGGTTAGAATGCAGTATTGCAGGCAAACTTTGCTCACTGCCAGGAGTTCGATCCTGACCGGCTCAAGATTGACTCAGCCTTCCATCCTTCCGAGTTCGGTAAAATGAGGACCCAGATTGTTGAGGGCAAGTGACTGACTCTGTAAACCGCTTAGAGAGGGCTGTAAAGCACTGTAAAGCGGTATATAAGTCCTAAGTGCTATTGCTATTGCAGATTAACTCTGCCCACTGCCAGGAGTTCGATCCTGACCAGCTCAAGGTTGACTCAGCCTTCAATCCTTCCAAGGTCGGTAAAATGAGGAGGCAGATTGTTGGGGGCAACATGCTGACACTGTAAACTGCTTAGAGAAGGCTGGAAAGCACCGTGAAATGGTATATAAGTCTTAAGTGCTATTGCAGATTAATTCTGCCCTCTGCCAGGAGTTCGATCCTACCAGCTCAAGATCACCTCAGCCTTCCATCCTTCTGAGGTGGGTAAAATGAGGAGGCAGATTGTTGGGGGCAAGAGGCTGACACTGTAAACTGCTTAGAGAGGGCTGTAAAACACCGTGAAGCAGTATATAAGTCTTAAGTGCTATTGCAGATTAACTCTGCCCACTGCCAGGAGTTCGATCCTGACTGGCTCAAGGTTGACTCAGCCTTCAATCCTTCCAAGTTTGGTAAAATGATGACCCAGATTGTTGGGGGCAAGAGGCTGACTCTGTAAACCACTTAGAGAGGGCTGTGAAGCACCGTGAAGCGGTATATAAGTCTTAAGTGCTATTTCTATTGCTAAAATCAAAGTTCCAAGTTGATGGCAGCGTTTGCTTTAATAAATGGTCAGCAGAGCTCAGAAAAAAAACAAAGACTTTGAGGATGGAGAGCTGAAGGAATAACGTTCACTGAATAGTTTCACTCACCTGCCAAGGGCTTGGTTCAAAGCTCTGTAGGCCTGGATTTCATACCACTGGCTGCCTGTCAGAAGTCCCCTGGCTTTTGAGTGTTGATCGTTGTATTTCCGTTTCAGTTCCACCTGGAGAAATTACAACTACAGTAACGTTCTCTGCAAAAGATTGATCGTTAACAGAATTCATTTTGGGTTTTTTTTCAACAATACCTGAAACAGAAAAAATGATACCTCCCCGACGGCAATCCATCTTTGCTGGATTGAATCAGAGGTAGTTCTCAAGTTACGACCATTCATTTAATGAACGAAGTTATGCTGCTGCTGAAAAAAGGGACTCAAGGCCAGTCCTGGCACTGATGAGTATCGTAGCGTGATTGTTGTGCCTCGTCCTCCCTCCTCTCCTCAGCCGGACCCCTCCCGTCTCCTCCCGGGCCTGCTATCAGATTCGGAGTCTGATAATGAAGATGAACGGCCTGTCATGCCTCCAGCCCCCAGCCCTGGCCCCATGGCTGGACAGGATGTCAGGAATGAACAAACAAGCCTCACTCCTACAGCATGTGAGCAGGGAGCCAGCCACGTGCTGGAATTACCGGCAGCAGATCCAGCGGAAGAGAATTCACAGTGGGAGGATCCCCGCTTCCGGAGATCTGAGAGGCTACGTCAGCAGAAGGAAGGGAGGGGCAGGCCTGGATAAGTGCTGAGTCATGGAGCCACACCCCACAGCCTATATAAAGGACCAGCTTGAGTCAAGCAACTTTGAGTCAAGCAAAGTCTCATTTAGTTTGCTGAAGTCACAACTTGGATTCCTGCCTGCCCTGAGAAATCTGAAAGGAATTTGGCAAAGCTGCAGAAGCTTCATGGCCACGCTTGATACGGACTTCCTAGACACGGTCGTCGGAGGGGGAGGGGGACACGACAGTGATATTGCCCGGTCACATGATCAAAATGTGGTTGCTTAGCAACAGGCGTTTTATTTATTTTATTCATTGAACAAATTTATAGAGGTGGTCCCCAGTACACGGCCACAACCGAGCCCAAAATTTCTGCTGCTAAGCAAGACAGTTGCTACGTGAGTTTTGTTCCATTTTACAACCTTTCTTGCCTCGGTTGTTTAGTGGATCACTGCTGTTGTTAAGTTAGTAAAATGGTTGTTAAATGAATCTGGCTTCCCCATTGATTTGGCTTATCAGGAGGTCACAAACAGGGGATCACGTGACACATTGCAACGGTCATAAATATGAGTCGGTTGCCAAGCATCTGAATTTTGATCCCATCACTACGGGGATGCTGCAAGAGTTGTAAGTTTGAACAGTCGTAACTCCCTTTTTTTCACTGCCGTCGCAACTTTGAGCGGTCACTAAGCGAACTGTTGTAACTCAAGGACTACTACAGATGGTCCTCGACTTGCAACCATTGGTTGCAGCGTCCTCAATTTTTAGGTGATCCCTTTTGGCGACCTTCTCACAAGCAAAGTCAACGGGGGAGCCGGATTCACCTAACAACCGTGTTGCTCACTTAACAATTGCAGCGATTCACTTAACAAATGTGGCAAGAAAGGTTGAAAGACAGAGCAAATCGCACTTAGCCACAGAAACCTTGGGCTCAATTGTGGCCATATGTCGAGGACTAGCTGCACTACAAATGCAGGAAAGGACTGGAAACACACACAGATCTCTCTTTGCTTAACTGAAAGTAACCCACCCTTTTACTGTCGAGAACCAATCACTATTTGTTTCTAAGCCTACCACTGAATTACAGCCTCAGAAATGAAAGCGAATGTACGTTTCCCAGGATAATGTTGCAGGATCCAATCTGGGTCGGTCATCGGGACCGAAGGTTTTATCTTCCGAGCTTTCGGACTTGTGCTGGAACCCATCCTCACACTCTAGCAGGGTGGTGTGCTGTTCTGTGTGCGATATTTATGGTGCCTATTGTAAGTTGGCTTTTTGGATGTTGATTGGAGTGTGTTGATGGCTGGCTTTTAAGTCATTAGCTGTCACTCAGCCCTGGCCTTCTAAGTACTTGATAGGCTGGTGGTAAATCAACACTCCTGGTGACTGAAAAGGAGCCTGTTTCCCAGACTTCAATCATTTCCCTGGCTGTTTTTGTCCCTGCTCAGCCAACAATCTTAGTAGCCTGCAAAGCTTGAATGTGTGTCCTGGTTCTTTGCAATGTGAAGCTACTGATGAGTTCGGGTCTCTTCATCTGACCACTCGCTTGTGTTCTTACAACCTGGCGGTTATCTTCCTCTCCATCTGTCCTGCATAGTGACAGGGCCAATCCATGCAGGGGATCCGGTAGATTAACATTGGAAGTATCTCAGGACCCAGATTGGATCCTGAATACACCCTGTGTCCATTGTCCACTGGGATGACACATACAGGTTGTCCTCGACTTACAACGGTTCACTTAGTGACTGTCCAAAGTTACAACGGCACTGAAAATAAAAAGATGTCAGTACAGCTACTCCTCAGCTTAACATTTAGTGACAGTTTGAAGTTACAACGGCACTGACAAAACTGACTTATGACCGTTTTTTCACACTTACAACCACTGCAGCATCCCCATGGTCACGTGATTTACATTCAGATACTCGACAACTGACTCACATTTATGACGGCCAGGGTCATATGATCACCATTTGCGATCGGGCAAGCAAAGGCAACGGGGGAAGCCAGATTCGCTTCCCAACCCTGTGACTTACTTAACAACTGCAGTGATTCACTTTAACAAATGCGGCAAGAAAAATCGTAAACGAATTTCTCACTTAGCAACATAAATTTTGTACGACCAATTGTGGTCGTACGTTGAGGGCTACCTGTACATATGTGTGCCGTGTGAGCAGGGCACATACCATTCAATGGCCTTCTTTGTACCCTCACTTCGCACAGGGCACTGAATTGTATGTGCGCAGGGTGTATTCAGTTGTGGGTTTAGAATAAGTCACTTTGTTCTTTGATTTCTACCGAGAAAATTTATCACGAACTGGTATGCTCCATTTTAGTAAAAAAAAGAGAAGAAAAAGAAAAAGGGAGGTGAGTGGGTGCTGGGAACAAGAGTGCAACAAATGGTAATTTAGAAAATCATCTAATTTTATCCTGCAAACCTGTTGTTTTGAAAGGGAAGGCACCCAGCCACACAATGGAAGGTTAATTTCACTGCTCTTTTATTCGGTATTAACCTTTTAAAACTGACAGTTGAAAGGACATGCTTCAAGAGAGAACACAGCCGACTCCTAACAGCTTCTGACAGGTAACTTTCAGCTCTCGTTTAGGTAAAAGAGTCTTTTCTTTTCATGTTATTTTATGTGCCCGTGCCCTTTAAAACAACCTGTCAAATTTACAAATTCAAACTTCACAGGCAAAAAAAATAAATTCAGTTTGATCTCATAGATCTAATATTGGTTTCTGTCACTCAGAATTTATGAACTTGGGCAAAAGGTTTTTTTCCCCCCCCACAACTCTGTTTGAAGTTTGTGGAGGGAACCTTTTCGTTTTATTTTATTATTTTCTATTTTTCAGGCGGAGGCACCTCATCTAGAATAGGGCCAGAATAGATGATGAACAATTTCTAATTCTGAATCAAATATAAAAAATCTGCAAATCTTTCTGTTCGGCTGTCAACAATACATTGGTAAAACAATAAAGGCAGTTAAGAGAATCATTTGAGTTACCATGATTTGTTTAGTGACCATTGTAGCATGCCAACCGTCATGCAATCAGTATTTGGGCAGGTGGGGATTGGCCTGTATTTACAATGGTTATAGCATCCTGGGATCATGTGATCACCATTTGTAACTTTCCCAGCTGGCTTCCGACAAGCAAAAAGTGGGGAAATCTGGATTCACTTAAAAGAACTACGATTCACTTAACATTTGTGTCAGAGTTCCAAGTAATAGACCCACAGAAAGCCAAACTCCGAGGCCGGTAGATTTCTCAAAGAATAGCTTTATTGGATCTATCATATTGGCACAGATCTGGTGAAAACTGACTCTGAAGGCTCCCGCGGTTTTCAACTAATTAAAAGTCAAAGTTTGTCACTTTCTCAAAACAATCAGTTACATGGTTCAGTCCCAGGGGTGAAATCCAGCAGGTTCTGGAGAACTAGTAGCAGAAAGTTTGAGTAGTTCAGAGAACCGGTAGTGGAAATTTTGAGTAGTTCGGAGAATTGGCAAATACCACCTCTGGCTGGCTCCAGAGTGGGGTGGGAATGGAGATTTTGCAATATCCTTCCTCCAGGAGTGGGGATTTTGCAGTATCCTTCCCCTGCCACGCCCACCAAGCCACGCCCATCAAGCCACACCATGCCTACCAAGCCACGCCCAAAGAACCAGTAGTTAAAAAAATTGATTTCACCACTGTTCAATCATAGTGCAGTCTGGTTGCCGGGTGACATCACTCCAGCTTCCTCTGAGCAGGTGGAAGAATGTCCTTGTTCCCAAGAGAAAAGAATTTTGTTTTGGCTACAAAATCCCAACTATCTCAAATCCCCCCTCCCTACCCCTCAGCTCAAGTGTGGCAACACCGAAGCTGTCAAAAGTGGCTTCGGTCAGGTCAGCTTCAGGGTTGACAATCTGCAGTGATTCACTTTAACTACCATGGCAAAAAAAAAAAAAAAAATGGTGATAAAATCGGATGTATCTCATTTTACTTTGCTTAGCAACGGAAATTCTGGAGCCAGTTGTGGTTGTAAGTCAAAGGCTACCTGTGCAGGTAATTGGCTACAGGCAATGGTGGGATTCAAATAATTTAACAACCGGTTCTCTGCCCTAATAACCAGCTGGGTAGGCGTGGCTCCATGGTCATGTGACCGTGTGGGCGTGGCCGACTCAACGTCACCCACATCGCTGGGCGCTTCGCCTTAGCTGTTACAATGTCATAAGGGTTAACCCGAGAGGCAGTTTCTGTAAGCAGGGCAATAACGAGTAGGCTAGAAACACCACCAGAATGTTTCTTTCCTGCCTTCCTTACAGGATTAGTCCTGTAAAGTGGAAAAAAAACAAAATAAGATTTCTTCCAACAACCGGTTCTCCGAACTGCTTAGAAAGTTAACAACCGGTTCTCTGCCCTAATAACCAGCTGGGTAGGCGTGGCTCAGTAGTCATGTGACTGTGGGCGTGGCCAACTCAACGTCACTCAGGTCGATGGGCGCTTCGCCTTAGCTGTTACAGTGTAATAAGGGTTAAGCAGAGAGGCAGTTTCTGTAAGCAGGGTAATCAAGATTAGGCTAGAAACACCACCAGAATGTTTCCTTCCTGCCTTCCTTACAGGATTAGCCCTGCAAAGTGGAAAAAAACAAAATAAGATTTCTTCCAACAACCGGTTCTCCGAACTGCTTAGAAAGTTAACAACCGGTTCTCCCGAATAGGTGCGAACTGGCTGAATCCCACCACTGGCTACAGGTAGTCCTCGACTTACAACCACTGATTTAGTGAGCGAAATTACAACGGCACTGAATAAAGTGACTTACGATCGTGTGCCGCATCCTTGTGATTACACGATCAAAATTTAGATGCTTGGCAACTGGCATGTACTTAAGGCAGTTGCAGTGTCCCCGGGGTTACGTGATCCCCTTTTGTGACCTTCTCACATGCAAAGTCCATAGGGAAGCCAGATTCACTTAGCAATCGTGTGACTAACTTAACAGCAGCAGCGATTCACTTAACCCCTGTGGCAAGAATGGTCGTAAAATGGGGCAAAGCTCACTTCACCGTTGTCTTGCTTAGCAAAGGGAAATTTTAAGCTCACTTGTGGCTGTAAATTGAGGACTAGAAGAGATGAGCGATCCTCCCTGCCTCTTCTGTCCCATTGAGCCCCTCTAAACTGCGATAGCTGACGGTCTTCAGGTTTAATAATAAAATAAGATTTTTTTCAGATATATATTATTAAGATGGTGCGCCTGCGGACGGCACAATGATACGGATGGTAAGATGGTACGTAACAGTTTTCCTATGGGCCTCAAATGGAATGCTTAAGTTTTATTTTCTTATCTTACGAGATATCAAAAAAATCAGCCGCATCAATGCAACCAAAGTCCCACCCCTTTTTTTACCTGCACGCAGGTAGAAAGGGGGGAGCAGGGTTTCACTCAAATGATTGGGACAACATCCTGACTTTTTCAATCAATCAGTCAATCAATCAATCAGAATAGAGCTAGAAGGGACCATGGAGGTCTTCTAGTCCAACCCCCTGTTCAGGCAGGAGACCCTATACCAGCGGTTCTCAACCTGTGGGTCGCGACCCCTTTGGGGGTCGAATGACGATTTGCCAGGGGTCGCCTAAGACCATCGGAAATATGGGAAGTATACTTGCGAGTCGAAGAATCGTGCTCCAATGGTTGACTCCACAAGCCAGCTGCAGGCTCTTCAAATCGCTAGCCAAATTCGGCTTCAGGCGCGATGAATTAAAAAAGAGAGAAATCTTTGCTCTGATGTCTCCCTCTCAAGCCAGCTGCAATCACTCCCAATCGCTAGCCTAATCTGGCTTCAGGCGCCATAAACTTAATAGGGGAGGAGTCTCCGCTTTAATGCCTCCGTCCTCAAGGCAATCGAAAGCAGTTCAGATCACTAGCCAATACGGCTTCAGGCGCGATAAATTCAAAAAAACAGTTTGCCGCTTTTTCCCCCCTTCTGTGGCTGCTGAGGCGCGCTAAGATCGTTGCCTAAAAAAAAATAATTTTACGATTGGGGTCGCCACATCGTGGGGAATTGTATAAAAGGGGTCGCAGCACTATAAAGGTTGAGAACCACTGCCCTATACCATTTCAGACAAGATACTGTCCAGTCTCTTCTTAAAAACCTCCAGTGTTGGAGCAGCCACAACTTCTGGTGGCAAGTGGTTCCACTGGTTAATTGTCCTCACTGTTAGGAAGTTTCTCCTTAGTTGCTTCTTTCCTTGATTAGCTTCCATCCATTGTTTCTTGTCCTCTCTTCTGGTGCTTTGGAGACTAATTTGACCCCCCTCTTTTTTGTGGCAGTCCGTCAAAAATTGGAATGCTGCTATCATGTCCCCCCCCAAGTCCTTCTTTTCTCTAAACTAGCAGTTCCGTATCCAGTACCCAATTTTCCAAGAGTCCTTCCTGTAGACAGGCCTATCATCTAACCACGTTTCCTTCTACGTTTTCACGTTTCCACGTTTTAATTTGGCCATTATTGAATATGTATTTTAATTGATATTTTAATTTTGTATATTTAATTGTTTTAATTTTGGCTGTACACCACCCTGAGTCCTTCGGGAGAAGGGCGGTATAAAAATTTAAATAAATAAATAAATAAATAAAAATACATGTGGATGTTTTTGTTTTTTTTGAGGGGGTGGTCTTCTCCGAGGGATGAGCTATGTTCCTAGTGCTTTTAGTGTCTGCCCTCAGGGTACGCGAAGGTTTTTGAGCCACAAATTCTGGAATGAAAACACAACCTCCAAATCTCGGACTCCGCGCAACAGTGGCGGAGGTTTGCCTGAGCTCTCCGGAGGGCGAGGCGTTTCAACAGGTTAGGAAGTCCGTTTAAAGCTTCGGCATCCATTTCACTGCATCTCATTTCAACAATCGGGCATCCTCTGGACCCGACAGGACACATATGTGGAGAAGGCAGGCTCTCTGCTGGCGAGCGGGGGGCGGGGGCCGCCATCGCGCCGCTTTAACCACAGGCTTGATGGGATTAGCGAAAATGTCAAAAGACAGCCCTTCCTTGGTTACCTGTTCAGCCTTGAAAATGTACGCGTAGCTATCGGGCGCAGTTGAAAGACAAAGAGATTCAGTGGGAGCGGCAGAAAGCCCGTGGCAAGCCACGTCGTCGTCTTGTCGCTGTCAGAGGGATGAAGCTTTTGATCTATCTGGGAGGTCAGGGACGCATCCAAGATGAGATGGAGCCTCACAGCAGAATTGGGCTTAACTGCCGTTTCCTGTAAGGCTGCATTGAGGGGAACTTCGGCCTGCTTCCCTCTCTCCCTCCTCTCCTCCCTTCATTCCCACAGCCCTTGCCTGAGCTTCTAGCCCTGGTGGCCTTTTTTATGAAAAAGGAGGAAGAGGAAGAAGGGAAGGAAGGAAAAACAGAAAGAAGGAAAGGTGGCCAGAAGATAAAAATGGAACGGACGGTGGGGAGGGAGGGAGGGAAGGAAGGAAGGAAGGAAAAAAGGCAAGGAAGTGGAGAAAGAGAGGAAGGGAGCAAGAGAAGAAGGAAGTAAAAAATGGGGAAAGGAAGGAGAAAAGAAGGCAGGAGGAAGCAAAAATAAGGAAAAAAGGAAAGGGGGAAGGAAAAGGCAGGATGCCAGGAGGAAAGATCAAGGAAGGCAAGAGAAAAGTGGAAGGGAGAGAGGGAGAGAGAGAGAGGAAGGAAGGAAGGAAGGAAGGAAGGAAGGAAGGAAGGAAGGAAGGAAGGAAGGAAGGAAGGAAGGGGAAAAGGCAATGAAGAGGAGAAAGGAAGGATGGGAGGAAGGGAGCAAGAAGAGGAAGGAAGGAAAAAGTGAGGAAAGGAAGAAAGGAAGGAGAAAAGAAGGCGGGAGGAAGCAAAAATGAGGAAGAAGGAAAAAGGAGGAGGAAAAGACTGGATGGGAGGAGGAAAGATCAAGGAAGGAAAGAGAAAAGTGGAAGGAAGAGGGGAGAGAGAGAGGAAGGAAGGAAGGAAGGAAAAAGTGAGGAAAAGAAGAAAGGAAGTGGAAAAGAAGGAGGAAGGAAAGACCAAGGAAGGAAAGAGAAAAGTGAAAGGGAAGGAGGGAGGGAGGAAGAGAGGAAGGAAAGATGAAAAAAGAAAGGAGAAAAAGAGGGAGGGAGGGAGGAAAAAAAGAGGAAAAATGAGAGGTTAAAGAAGGAAGGAGGATTGTTGTGCATTATAAAGCTTCCGGAGCCTGGGGTCGCCAAAAACAACCCTCCACCCACCGTGGTGCAGGTTGCTAAAATAGTTGAATCCCACCCTCGTGCACATGCACGGGGGGGCAGCAGCGGGGCGGATGCGCGGGATGTTGTGCGCGCATTGCATTATGGGTGCCGGCATGCGTGTGTGCTGTTGTGCACATATGCCCACACTTTTGGCACACAAAGAGGAAAAAGGTTAGCCATCACTGCCTTATGGCTTTTATGTCTAACATGGGACTAGAATTCCCCATCTCCTGACGATTGGCTCAAAGTCACCCAACCGCTTTCATGCTAAAATGGGACTAGAACTCACCATCTCCTGGTGATTGGCCCAAAGTCACCCAGACAGCTTTCATGCCTAAGGCAGGACTAGAACTCACCATCTCCTGGTGATTGGCCCAAAATCACCCAGCTGGCTTCATGCCTAAGGCAGGACTAGCAATCAGAGTTTCCTGGTGATTATCCCTAAGTCACCCAGCTGGCTTCATGCCTAAGGTGGGACTAGAACTCCCAATCTCCTGGTGAATCACCCAAAGTCACCCAACCGCTTTCATGCTAAAATGGGACTAGAACTCCCAGTCTCCTGGTGATTATCCCTAAGTCACCCAGACAGCTTTCATGCCTAAGGCAGGACTAGCATTCATAGTTTCCTGGTGATTGGCCTAAAGTCACCCAATTGGTTGTCTTGCCTAAGGCAGGACTAGCAATCAGAGTTTCCTGGTGATTGGCCTAAAGTCACCCAACTGGTTGTCACGCCTAAGGCAGGACTAGAGCTCCCAGTGTCTTGGTGATTGGCCCTAAGTCACCCAGCCAACTCACATGTGTAAAGCAGGACTAGAACTCCCAATCTCCTGGTGAATCACCCAAAGTCACCCAATTGGTTGTCTTGCCTAAGGCAGGACTAGAACTCCCAGTCTCCTGGTGAATCACCCAAAGTCACTCACCTGGCTTTTATGTCTAACATGGGACTAGAATTCCCAGTCTCCTGGTGATTATCCCTAAGTCACCCAGCTGGCTTCATGCCTAAGGCAGGACTAGCAATCAGAGTTTCCTGGTGATTGGCCCAAAGTCACCCAGCCAACTCACATGTGTAAAGCAGGACTAGAACTCCCAGTCTCCTGGTGATTGGCCTAAAGTCACCCACCTGGCTTTTATGTCTAACATGGGACTAGAACTCCCAGTCTCCTGGTGATTGGCCTAAAGTCACCCAGACAGCTTTCATGCCTAAGGCAGGACTAGAACTCCCAATCTCCTGGTGATTGGCCCAAAGTCACCCAACTGGTTGTCACGTCTAAGGCAGGACTAGCAATCAGAGTTTCCTGGTGATTATCCCTAAGTCACTCATCCGGCTTCCATGCCTAAGGTGGGACTAGAACTCACCGTCTCCTGGTGATTGGCCTAAAGTCACCCAACCGGCTTTCATGCTAAAATGGGACTAGAATTCCCCATCTCCTGACGATTGGCTCAAAGTCACCCAGCTGGCTTTCATGCCTAAGGCAGAACTAGAACTCCCAGTCTCCTGGTGACAGGTCCAAAGACACCCAGCCAACTTACACATGTAAGGTAGGATTAGAACTCCCAGTCTCCTGGTGATTGGCCCTAAGTCACTCAGCCAACTTACATGTGTAAAGCAGGACTAGAGCTCCCAGTGTCTTGGTGATTGGCCCAAAGTCACCCACCTGGCTTTTATGTCTAACATGGGACTAGAATTCCCAGTCTCCTGGTGAATCACCTAAAGTCACCCAATTGGTTGTCTTGCCTAAGGCAGGACTGGAACTCGCTGTCTCCTGATTTTCAAGCCAGCACCTTAACCACTACACCAAACTGACTCTCTTGAATTTAATTGGTTTATTTGAACAATAATTTTTCTGTTGTTAATTTTTTTTAAAAAAAAAACATCCTCCCACTTAAAAAAACCTAAATAAAAATGAAAATTTATGGGTAAACAAGCGTATCACCCTGAGGACTTAGGCATAGATTATCCTAGAGATGTTTTCTTCTAAATTCTGGAAGCTGGTCAAAGCTGATACATGTACATGTGTATCAATTTTTGACCACAGTTGAGCTCCATATTTCTGTTGTTGAGTGAGACAGTTGTTAAGCAAGTTTTGCCCCATTTTATGACCTTTTTGCAATTATATGAATCACTGCGGTTGTTAAGCTAGTAACACGGTTGTTGAGTGAACCTGGCTTCCCCCGTTGATTTCGCCTCTCAGAAGACCACCAAAGGTGATCACACAATCTTGGGATCTTGCAACAAGTGGCCGAATCTGATCATGCAACCGTAGGGATGCTGCAATTGTAATTGTGAAAAAGGTCACCAGTCTCTTTTTTCTAGGTGCCATTATAACCTCAAATGGTCACTAAGTGAACGGCTGTACATTGAGGACTACTAGTAGTTCAGATTATAAAAATGTAGTGTGCTTTTGGTTTGAATTAACAATTCTGTGCATTCAGGAGATATTTATTCTCTCTCTCTCTCTCTCTCTCTCTCTCTCCCCCCTCTCCCTCTCCCTCTCCCTATCCTGCTTAAGCACTGGGTTGGACTAGAAGACCTCCAAGGTCCCTTCCAACTCTTGTTACTCTCATTCTGTTTATTATTTTAATATAGAAATGATGTATTTCTGAAAGTCCATGGTGCTGGGCACTCTAAAATGATTACAGTGCCCTGCTATAAACAAAACTGTAAGATTGGCAGGGCACTGTTTCATTACCCAAGTGATAAGGCCTTTTAGGAGCAAAGGTTCAGTCCATTAAATAAATATCAGGGCTAAACCTGTTAAACAGCACAAATCCGAACCGTTTAAAAGAAAAAAAAACTTT
>NC_080539.1:9302500-9385000 GCF_028640845.1 Ahaetulla prasina
CCAAGCACCTGAATTCTGACCATGGGGATGCTGCAGTGCTCGTCAGTGTCAATAAGTCACTTTTTTCAGTGCCGTTGTAACTTTGAATGGTCACTAAGGCAACAGTTGTTAAGTCAAGGACTCATGACTGGAACGGTGCCTGCTCATCACAGTCGTGACACTCATAAGCAGGTCACTCATGTGACTGACCTGGTTTTATGACCCTTTTTTAAAGCATTAAGTGAAAAATGAAAATAAATGCTCGGGGGGGGGGTGTTAGTAAAAAAATAAGGTCATGCTAGTGATTGCAGGATACTGCAAACAGCCATAAATGTGGACTGGTTGCCGAGCACCTGAAACGTGGTCATGTAACTACCTGTATCTCAACTAATTAAATCATGATTTGACTGCAGCCTTTGGAATATCCGAACCAGGTAAACTCTGGGATGTCCATCATAATTTTCAACCTCCACTAAGTCCCATATCACAGATTGATTGTTTCCTGATTGCTTATTTGTTTCCTATGACTATCATTAAGTGTTGTACCTTATGATTCCTGATGAACGTATCTTTTCTTTTATGCACACTGAGAGTCTATGCACCAAAGACAAATTCCTTGTTTGTTCAATCACATTTGACCAATAAAAAATTCTATTCTATTCTATTCTATTCTATTCTATTCTATTCTATTCTATTCTATTCTATTCTATTCTATTCTATTCCCATTCCTATTCCCAATTCTATTCTATTCTATTCCTATTCCTATTCCCATTCCCATTCCCGTTCCTATTCCTAATTCTGCTCTACTCTACTCTACTCTACTCTACTCTACTCTACTCTACTCTACTCTACTCTACTCTACTCTACTCTACTCTATTCCCTGTACAGGTAGTTCTCGACTTAGAATAGAATAGAATTTTTAGACTTATGATCACAATTGAGCCCAAAATTTAAGTTGCTAAGTGAGACTTAAGTTGCTAAGTGGGTTTTACCACCTTTTACAACCATTCTGGCTACAGTTGTTTAAGTGAATCACCACTGTTGTTAAGTGAGTAACCCGGTTGTTAAATGAATCTGGCTTCCCCATTGACTTGGTCACAAAAGGGGATCACGTGATCCAGGACACGGCAACCGTCATAAATATGAGTTGGTTGCCAAGCTGCTAAATTTCGATCATGTGATCATGGGGGAATGCTGCAATGGCTATAAGCGTGACAAACAATCATAAATCACTTTGTTCAGTGCCGTTGTAACTTTGAACGGTCACTAAACGAATGGCTGTAAGTCGAGGACTACCTGTATTGTTTAGCCATTCCGAAACCTGAAATATACAGCAACTTTCCTGCCTGTTTTTGAAGCAAGGTCTTTCTTTTCAACATTCTTGGCCAAGAGATTAGCAATTCTCCCGTCGATTGGCATAAACTCTGGCTAAATACTGTCTGGAAAGGGTTTAAGGTTTTTCCCCCCCCTTAATCTTCTCAAATGGGAAGGGGCTCCTTCTGCGGGAGAAAAGATTTTAGGGTAGCTCCGACTGGGCAGTTGTACATCTACCGGTTTTTTGGAGTATAAGACACTCCGGACTATAAGACGCACTTACCTTTTTTGGGGAGGAAAACAAGAAAAAAAAAATCTGCCTTTGGCTCCCAGCATCCATCCGGTATTCATCTGGCCCATTCACCGCAGCCCCTTCAGTGCTGCTGCCACCCATTCGCCACCACCCATTCACCACTATACTCATTCGCTGCCACCACGACCTGTTCATTGCCACCGCAGTGGCCCGTTTGCCGCGACCCATTTGCCACCAGCACAGCCCATTCGCCATGGCCCATTTTCCGCCGCCAATCCCTGCCACCTGGAACCAGGCAAAAATGTGACTCTCAGCCAAAAATGGAGCGTGTAGAGGCCGAAAATGCAATGCATGGAGGCCAAAAACAGCTGAAGAGTGGGGGCCAGGTTGTTCTGTCCCCCTCGCCTCAGTCCGAGCGATGACTTAATTAGCCGGCAACTATCAGCTCTGGCAGCAAACTAGCGAGCGTCTGCCAAGTGACTCTGTTATCTCTCTTGATGCCGATGAGTCAACCAGGAACAAACAGTACTTCAGCTCTAATTAAGCAGTTGATTTGCTTGCCACGAAGTGGTATAGCAGCCCTCGCTGGTTTTATATCCTGTGGGGTGTGGCTCCATGACTCAGCACTTCCTAGGCCTGCCCCACCCCTGCTTCTGTTGTTCCCACCTCTCCTGCCTACGGAACCTAGGGTCCAGCCAGGCCTGATTGCCATCAGCCAGGTCTGGAGGCGTGGCCTGGGGGGAAAGAGTCAGGGGACGGAGGCCTCATTATCTCTTCCACCTGGCCAGCTCTTTCCTTTCTTGGCTTCATTTTCAAGTTTAGATATATTCACCCACGTGCTGCTATCTATGAATGTGTTGGAAAACAGATACAGGTAGTCCTCAACTTACGACCACAATGGAGCCCAAAATTTCTCTTGCTAAGCGAGACAGTTGTTGAATGAGTTTTGCCCCGTTTTTACAAGCTTTTCTGCTACTGTTGCTAATTAAATCACCGCAGTTGTTAAGTTAGTAACACAGTTGTTTTAAGTGAATTCTGGCTCCCCCGTTGAAGGTCGCAAAAGGGGATCCCTTACACTGCAACCGTCACAAATATGAGTCGGTCGCCAAGCATGTGAATTTTCATCACATTACTAGAGAGATGTCTGTAGAGATTCTCAGTCATCCAGGTCCTGGTTGTCCCAAAGGTGCTTTTTCAGGAGGCAGCTGGACTTTCGTGTTTCCTTTTTTTGAAGACGTTTCACTTCTCATCCTGGACTTTCTGGTTTTTCTTTGAAAACCAGGGACACCTGAGTGATGCAAATGGGTGGAACAGCCTTCTTGGAACTGTTGAAAGGACAACGTTCTAGTTTGCAGTCCTTTCAACAGTTCCAAGAAGGCTGTTCCACCCATTTGCACCACTCAGGTGACCCAGAGGACACAGATAAACCTCCAAGTGGCCTCAAGGACCGTCTAAAAGGATGCAAATGACCAGCTATCCGCAAGGAATATCAACCCTTCCATTTGCCACCATCCAGTCAAAGCTGAAAAAGATTCTTGGAGAAAATGGGGCGAGGAGGAGCAGCCCCTGTTTACCACAGCTGTTGGGAAACCAGAGGGATCTTGAGTTTGGGGAGAGGGGGGATGTTAACGAACAGACAAACTGGCTCACCACGGACATCAACCCCTTATCTCCTCCCACCCACCCTTTAAATTCCGTGACCTCATGGTACAAGAGTACCATTCATAATCTGGATAAGTGCTGTACAGACAACCGTTAGTTACAATATTGGTCCAGTCACTTTCTTGTTAAATAAATAGGTAAGGTTATGTGGCATCCATAAATTATTTTAGGACGAGGAGGAGGGGGGCTGCGTTCCTAGAGTCTTTTGCAACTAGAAGGATGCCATGCCGTCTTCCGTCGAAGTCTGGTATTTAAAAAAAATAATAATTAAAAAGTCACTTTCCAGCGGTTCTTGGCAGGTCCACGTTGTGGGCAGGTTGAGAGCGGCGAGCGGCCCCTTCTTGCCCTCCGCGATTGAGGGAGGGGGGCGTCCTCTTACGTGGAGGTGGGCGAGTCCATTGTGGAGAGAATGCGCACGATCTCGGTACGCTGGGTGGGCGATATGTGCTGCGTCATGTGGACGATGGAATCCATGGCTATCTCTGGGTTAGCCTGGACCAAGCTAGGAGGAAGAAAAAGGAGAAGCAAGGAATATCAATCTGTCTGCAAGGAATATCAATCCTTCCATTTGCCACCATCCAGTCAAAGCTGAAGAAGATTCTTGGAGAAGTTTTCACAGAAAAACCAGAAAGTCCAGTTGCCTCTTGAAAAAAAATACCTTTGGGACAGCCATGATCTGGATCAGGGGTCTCCAACCTTGGTCCCTTTAAGACTTGTGGACTTCAACTCCCAGAGTTCCTCAGCCAGCTTTGCTGGCTGAGGGACTCTGGGAGTTGAAGTCCACAAGTCTTAAAGGGACCAAGGTTGGAGACCCCTGATCTGGATGACTGAGCATCTCCATAGGCATTTCTCTGAAGATGTTTCGCTTCTCATCCGAAGAAGCTTCTTCAGCTCTGACTGGATGGTGGAGGAATGGAAGGATTTATATTCCTTGCAGACAGCTGGAAATTTGCAAATTTGCCTGCAAGGAATATAAATCCTTCCCTTCCCCACCATCCAGCCGGAGACTGAAGAAGCTTCTTGGATGAGAAGCAAAACGTCCTCAAAAGAAAAACCAAGAAAGTCCAATTGCCTCTTGAAAAGAAAAAAGCACCTTTGGGACACTGTGGAAATGCTGTAAATGGTTGCAAGCATGACCTGTCATAAGTCGCTTATTTCAATGCCGTTGGTAACTTTAAACAGTCGCTAAGCGAATGGGTAGAAGTCAAGGACTCCCGGCATTATCAAGAGCTGCTGTAAAATTGGATTTTAGCCTTTGAAAATTTTAATCCCGGTTTAATTCCATGCTTTAATTCTATGCGCACACAAGCTGTACAGCCAAAGTGCCTTTGCACACACAGGTGGCACTTGTTGGCAACTCTTTGAAGGCAAATGCATCGTTTTTGGGATGGTGCACCAGCTGCGGAAGGGCACAGTGCAATCTGTGCTGCCTAATTTCTCAAGGTCACACCTGTGTGTCTAATGTACGTTAAATGCTGCTTTATTTGCCTGCATAAGCAGAAATGATAGAACTGTTTTCTGACACAATCAGGCTATTTTTATTATTATTATTATTATTATTATTATTATTATTATTTATTATTATTATTTATTAGATTTTTATACCGCCCTTCTCCCGAAGGACTCAGGGCGGTGTACAGCCAAGAATAAAACTCAATATATATATATATACAATTAAAACCAGAAGTTAAAACAAAGCAAATTACAGGAAAAAAAAGGCCGACCTTAAAATTTAAAAATTTAAAAACCCTAAAATAGTAAAAACCCAATTTAAAATAGTAAAACTATTATGCCAGTCCCGCTTGAATAAATAAGTGTGTTTTTAGCTCACGGCGAAAGGTCCGAAGATCAGGCACTTGGCGTAAGCCAGGGGGAAGTTCGTTCCAGAGCGTCGGAGCTCCAACAGAGAAGGCCCTGCTCCTGGGGGCCGCCAGCCGACACTGTTTGGCGGATGGCACCCTGAGAAGACCCTCTCTGTGAGAGCGTACGGGTCGGTGGGAGGCATAAGGTAACAGCAGGCGGTCTCGTAAGTACCCGGGTCCTAAGCCTTTTTTTTAACCAAAAAAGGAAGTCTAACTAGACACAGGCATAACACCTATAGTTCTTGGAACAAAGTTACTATTCTAAGTCCCAAAGGTGCTTTTTTTCAAGAGGCAACTGGACTTTTTTTTTTTTTTTTGGAAGACGTTTCACTTCTCATCCAAGAAGCTTCTTCAGCTCTGACTGGATGGTGGGGAAATGGAATGATTTATACTCCTTGCAGACAGCTGGTCATTTGCATCCTTTTAGAGGGTCGTCGAGGCCACTTGGAGGTTGAACTTTGAAATAGGAGAACAAACTGATCAGGACAAGATTCAGCAGCCCATCTTCATTTAAAAGACAAAGACCACACTTTGAGTACATCAAAGTCCACATTTTGGACAAAGAGGACCGCTGGTTTGAAAGGGGTCAAAGACTCTGGTGGCTCAGAGTGGTAAGACAGTCTGTTATTAACAGCAGCTGCTTGCAGTTACTGCAGGTTCAAGTCCCACCAGGCCCAAGGTTGACTCAGCCTTCCATCCTTTATAAGGTAGGTAAAATGAGGACCCAGATTGTTGGGGGCAATAAGTTGACTTTGTATATAATATACAAATGGATGAAGACTATTGCTTGACATAGTGTAAGCCACCCTGAGTCTTTGGAGAAGGGCGTGATATAAATGCAAATAAAAAAAAAAAGAGGCCATCTATGTCAAATTTGAGCAGCCCTCTCTCAACAGAGGGAGAAGGATCGACATCATCTATCTCCAATCCACAACACAGTCCTTTCAGCAGTTCCAAGAAGGCTCCACACGCATTTGCAACACTCAGGTGACCCTGAGGACACAGATAAACCTCCAAGTGGCCTCAACGACTCTCTAAAAGAATGCAAATGACCAGCTGTCTGCAAGGAATATAAATCCTTCCATTCTCCACCATCCAGTCAGAGCTGAAGAAGCTTCTTGGATCAGAAGCGAACCGTCTTCAAAGAAAAACCAAGAAAGTCCAGTTGCCTCTGGAAAAAAGCACCTTTGGGACAATCCTGACCTGGATGACTGAGAATCTCCATAGACTTCCAGCCCTATGATCCTGTGTTCTGTGTTCTACATTGACCATTCATAGTCTCTAGCTTATTTTCTTTTAAACAAAGAGATGATTAAAACACCCGCTAAGCACACTGCTGCAGTACAGCATTGAAGTGGTGTGAAAACTGTATTATCTTAGCAGGTGAAGTAGCGGTTGAACGAGATAAAGTGAGCATCAAATCCATTTCTCCCCATTCCTTCTGCAAACGATTTTCGTCTTCCCATAGCAGATTCTTCAGTGTTTGCAAAAGGAAGAGGAGGACTATAGTTCTCCTATAGAAGAAGGACTAAGGTGGGGCAAAATGTAAAATTTATTACTACCGGTTCCGTGGGTGTGACTTGCTGGGGGGCTGGTAATTTGACTGGGTGGGTGTGGCCAACTTTTTTTTTTTTACTTTTAAAAGCATTTTTTCTACAACCTCTTTGGCCGAAGAGGTTGTAGAAAAAAATGCTTTTAAAAGGCTCCTCTGACGATCCCAGCTGAGTTGCCTGATCATCAGAGGCTTTTGTTTTCGTTTAAAAGCATTTTGTTTTGCCTTTAAAAGAAAAAAAAGCTTCTGATGATCAGGCAACTCAGCTGGGATTGTCAGAGAAGCCTTTTAAAAGCATTGTTTCTACAACCCCTTCAGCCGAAGAGATTTTAAAAACCTCTTACGATCCCAGCTGAGGCGTGTGATCATCAGAGGCTATTTTTTTTTTTTACTTTTAAAAGCATTTTTTCAGCCAAAGAAAAAATGCTTTTAAAAGAAAAAAAACACTCTAATAATCGCGCAGCTCAGCTGGACATGGGAGAGGCTGGAGCAGGGATTTTTGCTACCAGTTCTTCGAATCACCCACCGCCATCGCTACCGGATCGAGTGATCCGGTCTGAACCAGGAGCATTTCATCCCTGGACTAAGGGGTGAAGAGAAGGACTAGGGGTGACATGATAGCAGTTGTTGTGTCTGCGCCCTCCAAGCTGGGCCCCCTGCCAGAAAGTGACTTGGAAAGTGAGGGGGAAGGGCCATCAGGACTTACCACGGGAGCACCGGCTTCCCTGGCTCAGCTCCAGGAGCCAGAGGCAGGCCAGGTGGAGGAGATAATGAGGCCTCCGTCCCCTGACTCTTCCCCCCCCCCAGGCCACACCTCCAGACCCAGCTGATGGCAATCAGGCCTGGCTGGATCCTAGGTTTCATAGGCAGGAGAGGCGGGAACAACAGAAGCAGGGGTGGGGCAGGCCTAGGAAATGCTGAGTCATGGAGCCACACCCCACAGGATATAAAAGCAGCAAGGGCTGCTATGCCTCTTCGTAGCAGCTTAACTAGAGCTGAAGTACTGTTTGTTGACTCATCCGCATCAAGGCAGATAACAGAGACACTTGGCAGACGCTCACTAGTTTGCTGCCAGAGCTGATAGTGCCGGCTAATTAAGTCATCACTCGGACGGAGGCGAGGGGAACAGAACAGCAGTCTTCCAGTACTTGAGGGGCCGCCGCCATAGAAAAGATGGGATATTCTCCAAAGTACCTGAAGCCAGGACAAGAAGTAATGGATGGAAGGGTTGTATTTTTTCGAGAACAGTTGTTGTCAGACATTAGCGAACACTGTGTCGTGGTCTGTCAGCAGCCTACGGAGCTGGCAACGAGTCGGACAGTGATGAGGCTGAGATGAGGCCAGGGCCATCGGGAAGTGCGGTGCGGACTCCAGGGCCTCCAGAGACTGATAGTAGTGAGGCAGAGGAACAGGAGGAGCCTGTTCCTAATGCACGCATGAGAAGAGCTGCCAGAAGGCAAGAGCAGCTTAAGCAGAGAGGACAACTCGGGAATAGGGCCAAGAGATGATTGGCCCTCCCATAAGGCTTAAAACAGACCAGCACCGGTGTTTCAGCTTTGCTGGAAAACAACGTTGTAGCTGTGTCTTCTGCTTCGTCTTCTGCTTCGTGTATGTCTTTGTTTTTGTGGCTTCTGGACATTTGCCAGGAAGGGCCTTTGGCAGTTTGCCTAATTGGACTAAGGTTTGTTAGATAACCGAGGAATTTGTGTTGGGAGGCATTTGTTTTACTTTGAGTTGAACTACGCTGGGAATGAAGTAATTCCCAGCTGTTCGAATAAAGTTTATTTTTCCACGGACTAAGTTTATTACTACCTACTTGGGCCTGGGTCACAACACACTGGCACAAAAATGTTGTTGCGTGTCACTTTTGACCTGGACGTCCTAGGTTCCCCATCACTGCCCTAGGCTATTTGCCTATTCAATATATTGAATGGTGGTAATTAAACCTGGTCCCTCTGCACTACAGACCTCCCATTAAGGAGGGAGGTTTCCATAAAACAATCTGCATTCCCGGAATTGCTCCTTTGAGCTTGTTGCTTGAGTATAAAGTGGCTTGACGTACAACACCCTTGGACTTTAAAGACACCGTTTTCATTTGCCTGACTTTGATCGTCTTGGCTTTTATGCAGTGGAAGAATCGGACATCATCGACCTCGAGAAACGCTATTGGCTGCTGAAAGCTCAATCAAGAACGGGCCGTTTTGATCTGGAAACGTTTGGCCTCCTGGTTTCCCCTCCGATCCATCCGTCCCTGAGCGAAGGTATGTAACGCTCGTTGGCGATTAATCTCTTCTCGGTTTTCTTTCAATACAGGGAGTCCTCGACATACGACCACAATTGAGCAGTGGTCAAATGTAAAATTTGTTACTACTGGTTCTGTGGGCGTGGCTTGGGGGGGTAAAGTGACTGGGTGGGTGTGGCCATTTAAAAAAAAAACTTTTAAAAGCATTTTTTCTATAACCTCTTTGGCTGAAGAGGTTGTAAAAAAAATGTTTTTTTTTATTTTTTATTTGTGCACATTAAAACATAAGACAAACATACGACATTTATAAATATATATAACACTATTCCTTTTCAGCTATTCAGAGTAAGAAAGGACCGCTCAGAAAAAAATGCTTTTAAAAGGCTCTGACAATCCCAGCTGAGTTGCCTGATCGTCAGAGGCTTTTCTTTCCTCGAAAAGCCACAGGTGGCATGCGGAGCCATATCTGTGGGCACGCGAGTGTTACCCTAGCTCAGCTCCAGCGCGCATGCACACGCCAGCCAGCTGATTTTCAAGCCTCCTGGACCCACCGGAAGTCAGGAAAAAGGCCGTTTCCGGCCTCCGGAGGGTTTCCGGGTGGGGGAAAGGCCGTTTCATCCTCCCCAGGATCCAAGAAAGCCTCTGGAGCCTGGGGAGGGTGAAAAATGGGCCTATTGTGTCCATTGTGCTGTCACGGGGCGTATTGAATTATGGGTATGGGCATGCATGCGGACGACACCCCCCCCCCCGCGCTCCCCCCGCTTTTGGCAAGCGATGGCAAAAAGGTTAGCCATCACTGTTGTATAAGGAGTCCCAGCTGGCCGTGGCCGGTCCAGTACGTGTGCTCTGAGAGGTTGGTCCCACCTCAGAAGCGCTCTCTGTACAGGCAATCAATAGTAAACTTGAAACAACTGCATTAAACGTTTATGGAGGTGGCTCATTTCATCAGTGCCTAAAGGACAGGGACCTGATTTGCCCCATTGAAAAGGAATCAATGAAAAGAGAAGTGTTTAATAAGAGGCAAATCTTGAGCATCTTCCTGTAATCCCTTCTGGATTTGCCTGCTATGAATTCTGGGAATTGTAGTTGTAAGCCATCTGGAGGCTACCTGTTCTGACCTAGGCTTCCCAAGAGCACGAAGCAGGCTCCTTGTCCCGACAAAAAGCCCCTTTTTATTAAGTTACTGTGAATTCCTCTCATTCACATCCAGCAAAGTTTTTTCAAGGGAGAATTTACAGTCACAGACCTTATCTGGCTTGGAGAGCTGCTATCTTCAAAACTTGGCAAAGAGTCTCCAAGAGTCACGAACCAATTAAGCGAACTAATTGTCTCCTGCAAACTCCACTCCCCTTTCGCTTCTCTTTATTCCCCATGGGAGGGGCCATTCACCATCCACCTGGGGCTTTACTCCTGAGTCGACCCTTGTTCCTTAGCTGTTCCCTTCTCCTGGCAGCTCTGCGCATGCGCACACTGGGGACAGGCTCCAGCTGTTCTTCTGCCTCACTGATGTCCAACTCCAAAGGCAGCTGACAACTGTCAGAAGGCCCTGGCCCTATCTCTGCCTCCGACGCAGAGCCCTCATCAGAGCCTTCCCCAGAGAGTCCAGGACTGGCCCATGTTCCTCACTGTCTGAGTCTGTCACCAGCTCCACTGGCCGCTGGCGGGCCACAATACTACCAAATTGAACACTATTTCTTTTCCCCCTTGGTGAGGATAAAGGAGTCAACCATAACAGAAATAGACAAGAACTTTTTTTTAAGGGCCGCTGTAACTTTGAACGGTTGCTAAATGATTGTAAGTTGAGGACTACCTGTAATCTCAGCTAATGAAACCATGACTCGATTGAACAAATTGGGCGCTCTCTATAACTGAAACAAACTCAGCCTGCTGCTCTGGGATCTTCTGCAGGCCTGTTTAACGCCTTTGATGAAAACCGCGACAATCACATAGACTTCAAGGAAATCTCGTGCGGGCTCTCGGCTTGCTGCAGGGGACCGCTGGCAGAACGGCAGAAATGTGAGTATGTCTAGGAAGCTTCCCAGGCTCCCCTTCAGATGTTAAAGATGCTCCCAGGTGTCGCTTGGGATCACTGACTCGCACAGTCTCAGCCCTGGAAAATAACCACCCAAATCACTTTCTCGCGTACGCAGCTTCTGTAGACAACTTTCATGTGTAAACCGCTTCTTTAAACTACATGGAGACCCAGGGAATTTAAAATAACAGCAACATTTTATTGGTTACTGAGAGGACCTTGATGCCCTCTGAGCTTGGTTATTTTTCTTGCAGGCGTTTCATTACCCAAACTAGGTAACATCATCAGTGCTAGAAGAGAGTGAGGGCTTGCTCTTTACTGGTTACTGGTTTATTAGTTATTACCCAACCCCCAGGCCATGTTTACTGGACCCCAACCACTGGGCCATGTCTTATTCAGAATTGGGCCGCGCAAGTGGACGGCTGGACCATGCGAATGTGTATGCACAACTCAACATGCGTGAGTGAGTGACTTGCGCGCGTGTGTGTGTGGTGGGCACGTGCGCACTGCGCACTGGCCTGACGATCACACAAGTTGAGCTGTACGTGTGCGTGCTAGCCTGCCACTTGCACAAGGGCTGTGTGCGTTCTGGCCTGCCTTTTGTGTGTCCCAGTTCTCTCCGCCCCAACCGGGCTGCCAAGCAGCAAAGATTGGTGACTACTGAGTTACTATATATATATGCTTTTCCCCTTCTCTCTCCCTCTCCCTCCCTCCCTCCCTCACTCCCTCCCTCCCTCTCTCTCTGTCTCTCTCTCCTCTATGTCTGTCTGTCTGTCTGTCTGTCTGTATCTATCTATCTATCTATCTATCTATCTATCTATCTATCTATCTATCTATCTATCTACACACCTACCTACCTACTGATCGATCTGTCTGTCTGTCTGTCTGTCTATCTATCTATCTATCTATCTATCTACACACCTACCTACCTACTGATCGATCTATCTATCTATCTATCTATCTATCTATCTATCTATCTATCTATCTATCTATCTATCTATCTATCTATCTATCTATCTACCTACCTACCTCCTACCTACCTACCTCTTCCATATCTATCTATCTATCTATCTATCTATCTATCTATCTATCTATCTATCTATCTATCTATCTATCTATCTATATCTATCTACACACCTACCTACCTACTGCTCGATCTGTCTGTCTGTCTGTCTGTCTGTCTGTCTGTCTGTCTGTCTGTCTGCAACAGAATCATCAGTGCTTGGAATACTTTACCTGACTCTGTGGTTTCTTCTCATAATCCTAAAAGCTTTAACCAAAAACTTTCTACTATTGACCTCACCCCATTCCTAAGAGGACCATAAGGGGCGTGTATAAGCGCACAAACGTGCCTACCGTTCCTGTCCTATTGTTTTTCTTTTCTTCTTCCTATATATGTTTATATGTGTATATACTATATAATCTTTTTGTATGATGTTGTGACAAAATAAATAAATAAAATAAAATAAATAAAATCTATCTATCTATCTATCTATCTATCTATCTATCTATCTATCTATCTATCTATCTATCTATCATCTACCGTCTATCTATATCTATCTAATCTATCCTCCCTCCCTCCCCCTCTCTCTCTTTCTCTCTCTCTCTCTCTCACACACACACACTTATACACTCATAGAATCAAAGGGCTGGAAGGGACTTTGGGCATCTTCTAGTCCAGAGTTCCCCCGGCGGGAAGATGGTCTGGTTCTGTGCGAGCTGTGGCCGCCCATAATTCACACAACTAGAGCGTGCACATGTGCTTGCCCACTGCTCACACAAGTGGGGATGTACGTGTGCTCTCTCACCATCCACTTCCGTGGCCTGGTTCCAAACGGCTCAAGACCCAGTAGTAGGCTTTGGCCCGTGGGGCTTGGGGACCCCTGTTCTAGCCAAACCCCCTCCTAAGGCAGGACTCTCTTACCATTCCAGCTAAATAGTTGTCCAGTCTATTTTTGAAACCCACCAGTGATGGAGCACCAACAAGCCCAGGAGGCAAGCTATTCCATTGATTAATTATTCTCACTGGCAAATATATATATATATATTTCTCCTTATTTCTAAGGGACCAATTTTCCCAAAGCTGGGATTACGGCAGAGTCTTTGTGGGGCATTCTGGCGCTCGTGTCTTTCGGGAAACCCTCTCTCCAATATAACATGAGTGGAATTTATTGATGGGCTCTATGCTCGTCTTGCTCCTTCTGTGATTTTATTGCTTTTTATGACCTGCAAATGTCAAAGTATCTGTGTGGCAGACACAAACACACACGCACAAACATGTGGTATACGTTTTGTTTTTTTCCCCAAGAGGTTGACATTTACTGCTGTTTCTTCCTGGGTACGTAGAACCGTTTTTTTCTCAACCTCAGCAACTTTACGCTGAGATGACTTCAACTCCCAGAATTCCCCAGCCAGCATGCATTCTGGGAGCAAGCTGGCGGGGGAATTCTGGGAGTTGTAGTCCAGTCATCTCAACGTTGTTTAGGTTGAGAAACACAGTGATGTAGAGGTTGATCAGTCCTGGCTCTATAGGGATAATATGTGAAAACAGAGCTAAGTTTATTGCCTACAGACTTTTTCCTCTTTTTTGGGGGTGCTTTCTACATCGGCTCCCTAATCTGCATTTTAAGGCTTCTGTGTCTCCCCCCCCCCCCGCTTTATTGTCGTTCTTCCCTCTATGGGTGCATGCACACATTAAGGAAATATAATCTCCCATGATGGTTTTGGAATGAGGGCTTTTAAAAGCTAATTCCTAATCATCTGCCAGCTCTGTTAATTCAATATAGTATTGTGAGTTACTCTCTTTTGATGTCAATTACAGTCTATTTTCTGGAAGAAGTTGTCTGGTTCATTGGTAGTCGATAAACCCCCACCCCACTCCCCTCATTTCTTTATTTTTTGGGGCTGGATTTTAATTTCTCTTTAATAAAATATTCATAGGCGCAAACAGCTAGCTCTGTTTACGGCATTGACATTTGTGTTTACGTGGATGGAGTATGTGGAGAGCCCGTGTGCTGCAAATGCCAATATTTTGCTCTTTGGAAAAAGAAGAGTAAACAGATTATATCGTTTATTGCTTCTCTGGTGCTGGTCCCTGCAATCTCTGAAATAGATTTCCTCCCTCTAATGGAGGCCACTCTTCAGAAAAGTCTCTTGTGATTCCTTTTAACTATGCCCTGTTTGCAGCTATTCCCTCCCACAAATTTTCCAGTGTCTGCACTAAACGCAAGATAGCATCCCTAACGCTCCCTTCTTCTATTTTCCCCATAGCAACAACCCAAGCTACATCTCTAGGTGGCTGGGCTGAGAGAGAGGTACTGGCCCAAAGTTACCCAGCAGCTTTCAAGCCTAAGGCAGAACTAGAACTCACCATCACCTGGTGATTAGCCCCAAATCACCCAATGACTTTTATGCCTAAGGCAGGACTAGAACTCATCCTCTACTGGTGATTGACCCAAAGTTACCCAGCAGCTTTCAAGCCTAAGGCAGGACTAGAACTCACCATCACCTGGTGATTAGCTCCAAATCACCCAATGATTTTCATGCCTAAAGCGGGATTAGAACTTACCGTCTCCTGGTGATTGATCCAAAATCACCCTGTGACTTTTATGCCTAAGGCAGGACTAGAACTCAGCAACTCCTAGTGATTGGCCCAAAATCACCCAATGGGATTAGAACTCACTGTCTCCTGGTGATTGGTCCAAAATTACCCAGTGACTTTTATGCCTAAAGCAGGACTAGAACTCACCACCTCCTAGTGATTGGCCCAAAATCACCCAATGACTTTCATGCCTAAGGCGGGACTAGAAATCACCGTCTCCTGGTGATTGGCCCAAAATCACCCAATGATTTTCTTGCCTAAGGCAGGACTAGAACTCACCGTCTCCTGGTGATTGATCCAAAATCACCCTGTGACTTATGCCTAAGGCAGGACTAGAACTCAGCAACTCCTAGTGATTGGCCCAAAATCACCCAATGGGATTAGAACTCTCTGTCTCCTGGTGATTGGTCCAAAATTACCCAGTGACTTTTATGCCTAAAGCAGGACTAGAACTCACCACCTCCTAGTGATTGGCCCAAAATCACCCAATGACTTTCATGCCTAAGGCGGGACTAGAAATCACCGTCTCCTGGTGATTGGCCCAAAATCACCCAATGATTTTCTTGCCTAAGGCAGGACTAGAACTCACCATCTCCTGGTGATTGATCCAAAATCACCCAGTGACTTTTATGCCTAAGGCAGGACTAGAACTCACCATCTCCTGGTGATTGGCCCAAAATCACCCAATGACTCATACCTAAGGCGAGACTAGAACTCAGCTATCTCCCAGTTTCTAATCCAGCCCGTTAAACTACACACGTGATGACGAACCTATGGCATGCATGCCAGAGGTGGCATGCAAAGCCCTCTCTGTGGGCACGCGCACCCTCGCCAACTGCTCTTCCAGGTTCCGTTGTGCAAATGCGCACCAGACAGTTGCTGTCTTCTGGGTTTTGGTGTTCCAGCGCACAAACACGCTCCAGTTTGGGCACTCAGTGCTAAAAAGGTTATCCGTCACTTCTCCACACCAATCTGAACTTTCTAGTTACTCAAGTTCTCCTCTTTGAACGCTCGTCTTTTGTGTCTCTTGTCAACTATTAAGTTTCCCGGGCTACTTTCCCATTGCATCTGAGAAAATGGACAATTACTAACTCAGGTTTAAAAGCCAGAAAAAAGGGTTTCATTTAGAGGAATAGTTAAATCTCAAGATGACTATTATCCTGGTTCATTGCAGACTCAGCCAGATGAATAAAAACAACAAACAAACAAACAAATAAATAAAAGAAGCAGTTTAAAGCAGTTGTAAAAAATAAAAATACTGATTATCCCTCATTGCTCCTTAACATTATAATGATTCCTTCAGGCCCCCCCCCTCCCAATTCAATCTTTCAGGTTAGTTTTGCCTTCTCTGCTAATTCTGCCGTCTTCACAATCCATTCCTTCATTATGGGCATTTTCAGCATTTTCCCCCCCATCTTTGTGCGTGCAAGAATCTTGCTGCCGTTCCTGTCTTTTACATTTTTTCTAATCAACTATCCGTACGCTCAACACACCCCAAAAATATCCAGTTTTGGTTTCATCTCAGCCTTTAAAATCTTTTTGAGTCGTCGTCAGCCGTTCAGTTCTGTTAGAATAACCATTTCTCTCTCTCTCAGTTTGCTTCAAGGTCTTCGACGTTGACCGAGACGGGGTTTTGTCTAAGGCTGAACTCGAAGAAATGGTCGTGGCCCTTCTGGAGGTTTGGAAAGATAATCGTATTGATAACATTCCAGTAAGTGGCATTCCACATTAATATTAGCTAAACAAGGACTGCCCATTTTGGTTTACTCTCCAAGCTTGTTTCGATTTACTTTCTCAACGTTTCGTTACCACGCTAGGTAACATCATCAGCAGAATTGTCTTGTCCTGTTCCTCTCTAGCTTATAAATGTCTCGTGTGTGCCCGTGGGATCAGTTGGTCGCGTGATTGGTTGTTCGTTTGGAGCTATATTTAAATTGGGGCCTCTGTGGCTCAGACTGCTAAGACAGTCTGTTATTAACACAGCTGCTTGCAATTACTGCAGGTTCTAGTCCCACCAGGCCCAAGGTTGACTCAGCCTTCCATCCTTTATAAGGTAGGTAAAATGAGGACCCAGATTGTTGGGGGCAATAAAAGTTGACTTTCTACATAAATATACAAATAGGATGAAGACTATTGCTAACATAGTGTAAGCCGCCCTGAGTCTTCGGAGAAGGGCGGGATATAAATTCAAATAATAAAAAAATTCTGAGCAGCTGATTGGTTCTCTTGTTGATTGGTCGTTCGAATGGTCTGGTTTCTTTGTTCTTATGTTTGTTTAGAAAATCTATATTGCCGCCTACTCGCACATGGTGCCTTACAAGGCGGTTTACAAGGATACAAAAACAGCATATAAAAGAAATAAGAATAAAAAGAAAAATAATAAAATAATAACCCCCCACCCCCACCCCAGAAACAACATACATCCATACTAGCCATTTAATGGGCTCCGTCCCGCTCTGGATTCCCCAGACCCGCTGGCAGAACCATGTCTTCAGGGCTTTCCGAAAAAGTATTAGAGTGTGGGCCGGTGTTGTGGCCTGTCGGCTGCCAGCCCAGGCAACCGAAAAGGTTCTAAAAAAATGCTTTTAAAAGCCTCTGATGATCAGGCAACTCAGCTGGGATAGCCAGAGGAGCCTTTTAAAAGCATTTTTTCTACAATCTCTTTGGCCGAAGTGGTTGTAGAAAAAATGCTTTTAAAGGATTCTGACGATCCCAGCTGAGCCACATGATCATCGGAGGCTTTTTTCTTTTACTTTTAAAAGCATTTTTTCGGCCGAAGAATGATCAACTGTGGCACACAATCTTTTTTGTTACTTTTAAAAGCATTTTTTTTACTCCCTATTTGGCCAAATAGGTTGTAAAAAATGCTTTTAAAAGTAAAAAAAAAGGGTCTGACGATCAGGCAACTCAGCTGGGATCATCAGAACCTTTTTTTACCTTTTAAAAACATTTTTTTACCACCCATTCAGCCAAATAGGTTGTTAAAAAATGCTTTTAAAAGTAAAAAAAAGGCTCTGACGATTGCGTGGCTCAGCTGGGATCATCAGAGCCTTTTTTTAACCTTTTAAAAGCAATTTTTTACCACCCATTTGGCTGAATAGGTTGTTAAAAAATGCTTTTAAAAGTTTAGAAAAAAAAGGCTCCGATGATCAGGCAGCTTAGCTGGGATCGTCAGAACCTTTTTTTACCTTTTAAAAGCATTTTTTAAAAGAACCGGCAAGCAGGCGACCGGGCACTTGGGTGGGCATAGGTTGGGGGGGATGGGCGGCAGGGATTTTTGCTACCAGTTCTCCAAACCACCCGCTGCCATCACTACCAGATCAGCCGATCCGGTCCAAACTGGGAGCATTTCACCCCTGATTTAAAGCTCATTGATTTTAGCAAATCTGCACTCTATGGTTCAACCCAGCATTCTTACTTTTGGGGTCTATATACGTAGACCAAAACAACATTCAGACTAAGTTTCTTAACTTTCATGGGATCTTCCTGTTCTTCTCTCTTTTTTTTCCCCAAGGAGCTGCACATGAATTTGCCTGATATTGTAGAAGATATTCTAAAATCACACGACACTACCAAGGTAAGAAAGGGCATCTCTTATCCCTTATTGTGCAGCTCAAGAAATCAGTGCAGAAATAGCTTCCAGAAACTGAAATTCCCTCTGAATTTGGACCAGAGTGAGGCTGAGCCAAGCTGCTTGAGTTAACTCATACGTGGAAGGTCTGTTTACTGTGAAATTGATTTGCACGGTATCCTTTGCAGAAAGAAGCCAAAGAGGATAAAAAGCATTAAAAGAGATCATTTATTTACTTTCCATTTATTCAACATTACCTACTGGATATGGTGGCAAAAATCCACTGAGCTAACGGATGTAATTACCACTCGCTGTTTTCACCCATAGTAAAATTATAGAACAGTGGTTGTTAAATATGTTTTAAAAATTGGTCAGTTCCATCTGCTGGGCTTTTTCTGTTCCACTAACATTCTCATAAGCTCCTGAATATGAGAAAGGTTAGGAGCAACGATGAAGCAGTGGTTAGAATGCAGTATTGCAGACTAACTCTGCCGACTGCCAGCAGTTCGATCCTGACCAGCTCAAGCTTGACTCAGCTTTCCAACTTTCCAAGGTTGGTAAAATGAGGACTCAGCTCATTGTGGACAATATGCTGACTGTTCTGTCCCCCTCCCCACCTCACGCAGGAGCGAACGTCTAACAGTCCTTTATTTTGCAACCAACCTGAATTTCCTTGGTGGATGAAAGACTTGGCAGGTACAGTGCAAATGCTTGCCAAGTTTCTAATCACTTGGCAGAGACGGGAGTCCATGTGTCCGTTGCCGAGGCAGCCAAGAGCTCACAGAATAATTCCTTCGCACAGTCCAGGCCTTAACTCAAAAACAACTGAGCCGAAGTTCATGCTTGCAGTTTTGTCCATCACAAGGGGCTACGGAGCAACTCCACCCGCTTTTATCCCCTGTGGGGTGTGGTTCAGTGACTCAGCACTCTCTGGGCCTGCCACACCTCTTCCTCTGCTGCGCACGCTTCTCTTTCTACGTTGCCTAGGATCAATCCAGGATTGATCCTCCTTGTCCTCTATCTGTGGGAGCTCCGACACGCCATCTTCCTGGCCTTCCGCTGGCACCTGCGGCATTGCCAGAAAGGAAGGACCTGGAGAGGGAGGCCTTGTCGGCTCCTCTCCCTCACTCTCCGAGTCATCCTCCTCCATGAGGACAGGCTCGGGGGTCGGAGTCACAACACCGACTCTGTAAACCAGTTAAAGAGGGCTGGAAGGCACTGTGAAGTGTGGTACATAAATCTTAAGCCCTACTGCTATTGCTGATGGAAAGCTGACAAAATCAGAAATGAGGAGGTGATAAGCCGCCTGGGGTAGCCAAGGGAAATCATCAAAATCATAAAAAAGCAAAAGTTAGAATATTTCGGACATGTGATGCGACCCAGAAAAATGCGTCATCCTTCACTTAATCCTCCAAGTTAAGATTGAAAGCAAACGCGATCCAGGCAGAAGAAGAACATTATGGCTTCAAAATCTAAAGGACTGGTTTGGACAAAGCTCAGCAACATTTTTTCGTGCAGCTATTAATTAAAATAGGATCGCCAACATGATCGCCAACGTCCGATGACAGATATAGCACAAGAAGAAGAAGATGAAGAGCTATTTAAAATATTAAAATGTCAAAACATTCCTCCCCCCCCCTTTTTTTTTATTCTACAATTTTTCAATTCCAGATGATAGTCACCTTTGTTCTGGCTATTAAGTACCTCTAGAAAACTACCCCAAAATTTCAGCAGGAATATTTCCCCTGAAACTCATCATTATCCATAAAATCTACTCAGGTTCATAGTTCAATGAAACTTATCTCCAGTGTGATGAACAATCTACATAAAACCTGTTCCACTGGCACTGGGTCAACTTGATTGACAGACAATTTGTTAAGGGAATGTGATGCGAGTAATTTAGCAAGCACAGGAGGAAAATGTATAACTATTTGTAGACCTGCAGTGCAAGGAGGGGAAACCGATTACATTTGTTTGAGATACAGGTGTCAGCATTCAACCAGGTTGGAAGTTATGTGTTTACTGTTAATTTTACATCTGTGATCTACCCTTTTTTCTTCTCCTTTTTGTATCTTCTTTGAAATCTTGGTGTGTGTTTTTAATCTATATTTTATATTTTATCTTCAGGAAAAAATTAAAAACTTTATTTAAAAAAAAAACTCTGTTAACTGACATGGCCTCCAGCTAGAAAAAAAACTGGATGGATACTTTCCCTGAGAAAAATCAAAATTATTGAGAGTAGTTGCAGATCTGTGATTCTCCAGGGAAATCATGACTATTAATTGATCAAAACCAGCTTCAGATCTACAGATAGAACAGATTGATTTTTGGTCAAAGCTTTTCTTTATTTTTCTTAAAATATCCCTTTCAGTTTGCATGGTCGAGATAGTATGTGTGAGAGAGGGGGAGGATGAGAGAGGGAGTGGGGGAGAGAGGTAGGGAAGAGAGAGAAGGAGAGAAAGAGAGGGAGATGAAGAACAGAGGGAGAGAGGTGGAAAGAGAGAGGGAGAGGAGACAGGGAAGAGGTGGGAAGAAGGAGAGGGGGGGAAGAGAGGGAGATGGAGAGAAGGGAAGAGAGGGGAAAGACAGAGGAGAGGAAGAGAAATGGCCAAGAGAGGGGAGAAGAGGAGGGGATAAGAGAGAGAGATGGAGAAGGGAAGAGAGAGGAGAGGGGAAGAGGAGAGAGGAGGGGATAAGTGAGGGAGGAAAGGGGAAGAGAGAGGGGAAGAGGTGGGAAGAGGGAGAGAGGAGGAGATAAGAGGGAGAGGAGACAGGAAGAGGTGGGAAGAAGGAGAGGGGAAGAGAGGAGATGGAGAGAAGGGGAGAGAGGGGAAAGACAGAGGAGAGGAAGAGAAATGGCCAAGAGAGGGGAGAAGAGGAGGGATAAGAGAGATGGAGAAGGGAAGAGAGAGGAGAGGGGAAGAGGAGAGAGGAGGGATAAGTGAGGGAGGAAAGGGGAAGAGAGAGAGGGGAAGAGGTGGGAAGAGGGAGAGAGGGAGGGGAGATAAGAGAGGGCGAGGGAGAGAAGGGGAAGAGAGAGAGAAGGAAAGAGGGAGGGAAAAGAAAGGGGAGAAAGGTGGAAGAGAGAGAGAGGAGGGATAAGATAGGCAGATGGAGAGAAGGGAAGAGAGGGAGGGAAGAGGAGTTGGAGAGGAAGAGGGAGAGGAGGAAAGGGGAAGAGAGAGGGACGGGGAAGAGATGGGAAGAGGAGAGAGGACGGATAAGATAGGGAGATGGAGAAAAGGGGAAGAGAGAGGGAGGAAGGAGGTAAGAGGGAGAGGAGCAAAGAGGGAGAAAGGGAGAGGGGGAAGAGAGAGGGAGGGGGGAAGAGATGGGAAGAGGGAGAGAAAGAGAGGGAGGGATAAGATAGGGAGATGGAGAGAAGGGAAGAGGAGAGAGGGAAGAGGGAGAGAGGAAGGGGATAAGAGAGGAGAGAAGGGAAGAGAGAGGGAAGAGGTGGGAAGAGAGAGGGGAGATAAGAGAGGAGAGGAGAGAAGGGAAGAGAGGAGGAAAAGAAAGGAGAGAAGGGAGAGAGAGGGGAAGAGGGAGTTGGAGAGGGGAAGAGAGGGAGAGAGGAAAGGGAGGGAAGAGAGAGGGAGAGGGAGTGGGGATAAGATAGGGAGATCGAGAGAAGGGGGAAGAGGGAGGGAGGGGGGAAGAGGGAGGTGGAGAGGGGAAGAGAGGGAGAGGCGGAAAGAGGGAGGAAAGAGAGAGGGAGAGAAAGGGGGAAGAGAGGGAGGGGAAGAGATGGGAAGAGGGAGAGGGGAAGAGAGGGAGATGGAGAAGGGAAAGAGAGAGGCAGGGGGGAAGAGGGAGGGAGGGAGGGAGGAAGTAAGAGGTAAGAGAGGGAGAGGGAGAGAAAGGGAAGAGAGGGAGAGGAGGAAAGAGAGAGAGAAAGGGGAAGAGAGAGGGAGAGGGGGAAGAGGGAGATGGAGAGAAGGGGAAGAGAGAGAAAGAGGGGGAAAGAGGGAGGGAAAGGGGGAGAAGAGAGAGAGAGAGAGACCCCAATTGAGCAAACCCTCGGGGGAAACCCCCTCATCGATTTTCCTTCCTTCCTCCTCCTCCCTTCA
The DNA here is from genome assembly GCF_028640845.1 of Ahaetulla prasina. NCBI lineage: Eukaryota > Metazoa > Chordata > Lepidosauria > Squamata > Colubridae > Ahaetulla > Ahaetulla prasina. Next base: position 9,324,639 of record NC_080539.1, read on the forward strand.
GCTTGGTCATCTCACCCTTGAGGATTATCAGATCTGGAGTGTGAAGAGCGCCCTTGCCAACGAATTTCTGAACCTGCTTTTTCAGGTAACGTTTCCTGCAAGCCCGAACCTCCAGTGGAAGGCAAGCCTTGCTTGGACTTACCTGCCTGCTTTGCAGTCATGGGATGCCAAAGGCTGCATCAGCTCTTATGTCCGTTGCATGTCTGGGTTGTTGTGGTTGTTGCTGTTGTTGTTTTTGGAAGGGTCAGCTTTGCCAAGATGCTTCTCTCTTGCCTGACTCGTATCAGCCAATTTGGTGAAGTAGTTAAGATGGGAGTCTGGAAAAAAAGTAGACAGTGAGTTCTAGTCCTACTTAGGCGTGAAAGGCAGCTTGGGAACTTTCAGCCAGTCATTCTCTCTCATCCCACTTCACAGGGTTGTTGTTGTGGGGAAAATAAGCAGAAGTCTTGGGTGTGTGTGTGTGCTGTTTTGAAATAGGTAGGTAGGGGGGAGAGAGGGAGTGGGAGAGAGAGAGAGAGAGAGAGAAATAAATACAAGTACTCTCGATTTACAAACATTCATTTAGTGACTGTTCAAAATCATGATAATAATGCCCAGCATAGTTATGCTCACATTGTGGTGTTTTGCAAGCCCTTAAAAACCAAAAACGATGGTTTCCTTTTGAATGGGGGAAAAAAGATATTCTGCAAGACGAAGAAGAATGCGGAGGTGTTCAGCGACATAACTCTTTACCTGCTCTTCAAACTGGGCTGGGCAGCCCATTTGGCAAGCGATACATTCCGCCCAGAGGTGAAATTCAGCAGGTTCTGACAGGTTCTGGAGAACCGGTAGCGGAAATTTTGAGTAGTTTGGAGAACCGGCAAATACCACCTCTGGCTGGCCCCCGAGTGGGGTGGGGATGGAGATTTTGCAATATGTTTCCCACAGGAGTGGGGAAGGAATGGGGATTTTGCAATATCCTTCCCCCAGGAGTGGGGAGGGAATGGGGATTTTGCAATATCCTTCCCCCAGGAGTGGGGAGGGAATGGAGATTTTGCAGTATTTTTCTCCCAGTAGTGGGAGGGAACGGAGATTTTGCAGTATCCTTCCCCTAGAGTGGGGTGGGAATGGAGATTTTGCAATATCCTTCCCTCCAGGAATGGGGAGGGAATGGAGATTTTGCAGTATCCTTCCCCTGCCACGCCCACCATGCTGCACCACGCCCACCAAGCCACGCCCATAGAACTGGTAGTAAAAAAAAATTCACCACTGATTCCGCCCCGTAGAACAAGGTTTACGCCTGTATGTGCTGAGCTGCAGCTTTAGATGCCAGAATTCTTGCAAACCACAGCCGGTGTATGCATTTAGTGTACTCAGTGCAGTTGGCAGGGGAATAAAGATAAAATCCAGTATTACAGCCGGGGCCTCTTTTTCCAGAGAGGGCTGCAATACAGAGACATTTAGCATACAGATAAGGATGGGAAACAAAACCTGCCCTGAAATGACGATTCGACCCTGAAAGCAGAAACACTGATTTGGCACAATGAATTGAGTTATCGGCGATAGCTTCAGTCAGTTCTGGACAAGTGTTTCCAGTGGGCTGTTGTTTATCTTGAATAGGAAAATGTCTTCTGTCAACTTGCAAAGTATTCCTGGCCTGCTCTCAAGTTGCCATAGGCAGGAGGGGGGAAAACTGACAGGGCAGCATGGCAGCCACAACACATTCCACGCATACCTTTCTCAAGGCTGTATCCCAGATTAACCTGAAAGCCGGAGGGGCATGTTCTCTACAGCCTGTGAAAGTGCTCCATTGGAGAAAGTGAGAATGCTTGGCTCGACGCTCATGATTTAATTAGGGCATCGGTCAGAACCCTGACAACTTCCACAGATAGTCCTCGACTTAACGATAGTTTGTTTAGGGACCGTCAACGACACTGAAAAAAGTGACTTATGACTGATTTTCACACTTAGGACCGTCGCAGTATCCCCATGGTCACATGGTCAAAATTCAGGTGCTTTTTTTTTCCCCAAGAGGCAACTGGACTTTCTGGTTTTTCTTTGAAGACTTTTTCGCTTCTCATCCAAGAAGCTTCCTCAGCTCTGACTTGGATGGTGGAGAATGGAAGGATTTATATCCTTGCAGACAGCTGGTCATTTGCATCCTCTTAGCCGGTCTTTATGCAAATGACCAGCTGCCTTGCAAGGAATATAAATCCTTCCATTCCCCACTATCCAGTCAGAGCTGAAGAAGCTTCTTGGATGAGAAGCAAAATATCTTCACCTGGAGGTTTATCTGTCTCCTCAGGGTCACCTGAAAGTAGATGTTCAAACATTAACTGACCAAAGAGAATAATTTGTGAACTTTATGTCCTTTTGTTGGGCGCAAGTAAATTTTCTCCCTTTTTCACTCCCATCTCTTTTTTTACAGGTGTGCCATATAGTCTTAGGTTTAAGACCTGCCACTCCAGGAGATGAAGGGCAAATCATTAGGTACGTTTGATCTTCTGACATCACCTTTCAATGAATTCCAGAGACTTTTTCCCTAGCTTAAAATAAGATGTGCGTTTGTGGAGCAAAAGACTTAAGCAAGGTAACGTCTTCGCTTACCACCCATCAAGGGCTTGGAAGAAATAAGGTGCATCAGGACTTAATGTGCTTTCTGCAGATTGGGACCAAGAGAAAGGGGTTCGGCTAGATCAGGTGTGTCAATTTCATTGAGGGCCGCATCAGGGTTGTGTATGACCTTGGGGGTCTGAGGTGGGCGTGGCCAGGGTGGGCATGGCCAGCTTGGCGTCACTCGGGTCAGGGGAGCCTGCGGTGGCCTGAGTGCTCTGCCAGTGAAAAGGAGCTCCCGATCTCTGTTTTGGGCTGAGACGGCCTCCTGCAACCCTCTGCCAGCGAAAACGGAGCTCCGCAGGCCTTGAGTTTTGACACCCCTGAACTAGATGATATATGGTTTTTAAAAAGGGTGTCCTGCTCTTCCATTCGTGCAGCAAGCTAGGAATCCTGTTTTCTTGAAACGCAGGAGCTGCGTTTTGTGAATTCTATGCCATGGTTTGCTTTAGCACTTGGTTTGTTGGAAAAACCGTAGAGGGTGGCTTCTCAGAATATTAAGAATATTAAACTATAAAACCTGGTTTACGGATTACAGGAAGTCCTCAACTTACAATCATTCATTTAGTAACTGTTCTCTTTTATTTATTTATTTATTTGAATTTATATCCCGCCCTTCTCCGAAGACTCAGGGCGGCTTACACTATGTCAAGCAATAGTCTTCATCCATTTGTATATTATATACAAAGTCAACTTATTGCCCCCAACAATCTGGGTCCTCATTTTACCTGGGCCGGTTTAGCTCACGCTGGTAAAGCCTGTTATTAAGGCTTATTAAGAACACAGTAGCCTGCAATTACTGCAGGTTCGAGCCCGGCCCAAGGTTGACTCAGCCTTCCATCCTTTATAAGGTAGGTAAAATGAGGACCCAGATTGTTGGGGGCAATAAGTTGACTTTGTAAAATATACAAATAGAATGAGACTATTGCCTTATCTAAGCCGCCCTGAGTCTTCGGAGACAGCCCAATGAAAACAAAAACAAACAAACCTACCTTGTAAAGGATGGAAGGCTGAGTCAACCTTGGGCCTGGTGGGACTTGAACTTACAGCAATTTCAAGCAGCTGTGTTAATAACAGACAGACCTAGTCTGCTGAGCCACCAGAGGCCCATTTCATTCGATGTTAACAGCAGCACTGAACAAGTAACTTATGACCGGTCTTCACACTTATGACTGTCACAGCATCCTCATGGTCACGTGATCAAAATTGCCCAAGAGGGTTAAGGCAGTGCTGGAAAATAATGGTGGCCACACAAAATATTGACACTTTGGGCCCCATTTGGATGTTATCACTTAAGGGGTGTATTCACTTTTGTTGCCAGGAGTTTAGACATTAATGGCTGTGTGTTGCGTTATTTTGAGGGGACAGCCCATTTACACGGTTATACAAGCAGTAGACTCACTACTTTACATTGTAGCCAAGTGTCATTTCTTCAGTGTTGTCACATGAAAAAATATACTTAAATATTTACAAAATGTGAGGGGGTGTACTCACTTCTGTGATATACTGGGGTGAAATGATCCCAGTTCAGACCAGATTGTGCGATCCGGTAGCGATCTTGGCTGGTGGTTTGGAGAAGCAGCAGCAATCGCGGTGTGAGGTTTTAACCAGGAAGTAATATGGTTTGTACCGTCTACACATGCACAGAAAGGTTACATATATATCTTTCTCTCTCTCTCTCTCTCTCTCTCTCTCTCTCTCTCTCTCTCTCTCTCCTCCCTCCCTCCCTCTGCCCCCTTTCTCTTACACACACAAAGAATGATAAACGGGGATTGGGGACAGTGAGGTCAGAACTGAAATAAAATGCTCAAAGGGCAGCTAGAATTAATTCTATTGTCAAGGTACACGTTCAACAATTACTTGTTAAAGGATCTAACAATGGCATTCCGACACTACCGGGCTAATGGGCAAATACGTGATTAAAAAAAAAACACTTTGTCTCCATTCCAGCCACCAACCTATTGTAATTGAAAGAGCACAATTGTCACGAAATTCAGTCAGATTACTAGTTCCTGAATCTGGAGGAAGATTTTATCTGGCTGTATATGTTAATTATCTTGTCAGTGCCCGGATGCCTTTGTAATCACTGTCTTGCAAATGGCCACTATGAACAACATAAGTACCACTTTCTTTGCCCAATGAATTTCGTCTTCTGCTTACGTTCCCTCCTCTCTCCCCAAACTATACTTACAGTCCTGTGATTCTTGATAATATTGTTAGTTTTGATGCAATGGAATTTAACCCAGCGAATTATGTCCAATGTCTATGTCAGTGCTGAAACATGCACGTGCCGGGAAACGGAGCTTCCGATTTCTGGCATGCACGTGCCCCGGTCACCAGGTTTTCCAATTTCTGGCACGCATTCGGAACTCGGAAGAGCAATGAGCAACGGCTGGTGTGCCCAGAGAGATGGCTCTGCATGCCACTTCTGGCATGCGTGCTGTAGATTCGCCATCACTGGTCTATGTGTACAGTGGTATCTTGGTGCTCAACTGCTGTGAAACGCATCAAATTTGGCACTCAACGCATTTTGCGGCGAAAATTTTGTCCCCGGTACTCATCATTTGTTTGGTACTCAATATAAAAGCTAGAACTTGCTACATTGTTCCTTATGAGAAAAAAATGGTTTAGTACTCATCGTTTTTGGTGCTCATTGCCCCTCCCAGAACCAATTAACGATGAGCACCAAGGTACCACTGTATTTACCCATGTAATAGGGCTATAGGATTATTATTTATCCTTTTTAATAGCATCTTTATTACCTTCCTCTTATTGGCATTATTACAATGATGTTTGATCATTATTCTGTTGCTTTGCATATCCACTGAGAACTGCAGCACCAGAGACAAATTCCTTGACTGTCTAATAATAAGGAGCGTGCATAAGAGCACCAGCGTGCCTCCCCTCGCTGTCCTAATGTTCTCTTTAATTGTATTCATTTTATGTATTCAAGTCATGCTTATACTTATTATATAGATTATCAAATACGTACTCGACAAAATAAATAAATAAAATAAATTAAAAAATAAAAATAATCACATTTGGCCGATAAAGTATTCAATTCAATGTGAAATAATTGCAATGCGAAAGTAATACATTTGTAAGAAAGGCATTGATGTTGACGACACTAACATGGTTGCTTTTCCAGACGTTTTTATTTGACAGCTTCATTGGCTTGCAAATTACAAACACCCAAAAATGTTTCCTAAACTAGGCTTCCTCCAGATCAGGGGTCTCCAACCTTGGCAACTTTAAGACTTGTGGACTTCAACTCCCACAGTTGGGAGTTGGACTTCAACTCTGGGAGTTGAAGTCCACAAGTCTTAAAGTTGCCAAGGTTGGAGACCCCTGCTCCAGATAACATTTAATAAGGCAATCTAGAAGAAGTGTTTCTCAAATTATTTATTTAGTGCATGGCATACGTTAGCAAAAACTACAAATACTAGACACAATGCAATCCTGACATCCTATATTTTTGGTTCATTGTGTTCAGCCCTTGCGTGCCTATCATTGGTGCACCGCAGGGGGAGAACTTACTTACACAAGGGGAGTAGCAGTCCTCGAGTTGCTGGTTCTTCCAGGCTCCTCTTAACAGTCTCACCCCGCCTTGCGTCACATTGCCTCACAGTCGGCCAGATCTGCTCTCCGCACACACGAATGTGGCTAGGTTTTTCCTACTGAAGTGGTACCCTTGGTGGCGCAGTGGCAAAGCCTTGGTGGCACAGTGGTTAGAGTGCAGTACTGCAGGCTACTTCTGCTGCCAGCCAACTCCCTGCAATTTGGCAGTTCAAATCTCACTAGGCTGAAGGTTGACTCAGCCTTCCATCCTTCCGAGGTCGGTAAAATGAGGACCCAGATTGTTGGGGGCAATATGCTGACTCTGTAAATCACTTAGAGAGGGCTGTAAAGTACTGTGAAGTGGTATATAAGTCTAAGTGCTGTTGCTATTGCTACCAATTTATCTATTTGCAGTATTGCATGCTTTCGAACTGCTAGGTTGGCAGGGGCTGGGGAGCAAATGGCAGGAGCTCACCCCATCTTGTGGAGCTGAGCTCGAACCGTTGTAATGCAGACCGTTTCTGGATGGCAGTTCCAGCAGTTCCAAGTAACACCCCCAACGAAATAAACCTCCAAGGCTTGAGTTTCCTCAAAGTTACATTTTATTAGAGATGTCATATTGGCACATCTGGGAAAACCCGAATCTGAAAGTTTCCAGGTTTTCCCCACCTAAAGAAAAGTTCACTTCCCTGCCCATCACCCAAAAGTCCATCACATGAGCCAATCAAAGCACCATCCCAACTGGAGATGCCTCCCAGTACCAGCCTTCCAGGTGCAGAGCAAGTTGTCCTTGAGTTTCTGAGAAAGGAATGTTGTTACGATGATATATCACCCTTGCTCCATACAATCCCCCCTCCCAGCTTCCCACATGGCAGGTCTGAGGGTCTAATGAAAAAGATGGCTTCCAGGCCTGACCGCATCATTAAGCCGCTGCATCACCCTGTCCCTTAGATCAGGGGTCTCCAATCTTGACAACTTTAAGCCAGGAGGATTTCAACTCCCAGAATACCCCAGTCAGCAAAGCTGTCTGGGGAATTCTGGGAGTTGAAGTCCACCAGGCTTAAAGTTGCCAAGGTTGGGGACCCCTGCCTTAGACTGTTTCTTAACCTTGGCAATATTAAGACAGGTGGACTTCAATTCTCAGAATTCCCCAGCCAGCTAGGAATGAATTGCCCCAAGCTGGCTAAATTCTGGGAGTTGAAGTCCACCCATCTTAATGTTGTCAAGGTCGAGAAACACTCGTGTAGATTTGAAGCACAAGTGTCATTAAGTATTGCACCATTGATCTCTTCCTTGGTTTTCTTGGCGCAGAGGCTGGCTAGAACGTGAAAGTAGACATGGCCTGCAACAAGGACACAACTGGTTTCTCATCGCAATGCAGTGGTGGCAGCAGTGGAAAGAATACGTCAAATATGTAAGTCGCATACTGGACCTGAAAGAGGAGAGTGGCTGAATCAAGAAACGGATGAATAAATAGCATGCCAGTGGCTGTGCACCAGAATCAGATGGCAGTTGAAATTCCATTACACCGCTCAGGACAGTGTGTCAGGGTTCCAAGTAACACCCCGAACGAGAGAAAACTCTGAGGCATGAGTTTCCTCAAAGTTCCATTTTATTAGAGATGTCTTATTGGCACATCTGGGAAAACCCAAATCTGAAAGCTTCTGGTTTTCCCAACCAAAAGAAAGTCCAAGTCCCTTCCCCAGCACCCACATGTCCACCTCATTGTCCAACCAATGCACCGTCCCAACTGGAGATGCCTCCCGGTCGTACCTCTCCAGGTGCAGGGCAGAGTGGCCTTGATTCTCAGAGAAAGGAATGTTATTTTAACTACATATTTCCCCCAGCTCCATACAATCCCCCCTCCCGGTTTCCCATTAGCACTAAATCCAATGCCCCAAGATGGCTTCCATGCCTGACAACAGTGTTTCCCCAATTTTGGTATCTTGAAGATGGGTGGACTTCCAACTCCCAGAATCTCCCAGCCGACCATGTTGGCTTCTCATCCAAGAACCTCCTTCAGTGCTGAAGAAGAAGTTTCTTTGGTGATAACTGAAACATTTTCAAAGGAAAAAAAAATCAAGAAAATCCAGTTGCCTTTTTGAAAAAAAAAAAAAACCCTGTGGGACACCCGAGTCTCTCTCTCTCTCCTCTTGTCCCCCTCAACCAATGAAAACTGAAGGTCTTTTTGGCAAGCTTACATTTGTAAACCAGGATGGAACTGAACTCTTTCAGTTCAGTATTTGACGTGTTTTGAAGCAGAAATCTTGTCCCGGCACTCGTCTTTCTCCTGGTAGTTGATGCGCAAGGAAGAACTTGCTGATATCAGCTGCCTCGTGGCTCACTATTTCTTCCAGCCAAAATTGAGGCTCACGTGGTTTCCTTGCTACACGTCAGTTTTAGTATTCGCTGTGTCTTTCCCAGGAACAAATCACCAACAGTTACTGAGGTACCAGGCCAAGAAAATAACCACTGAAAGTACTTGGGCCTTTCTGAGCCCTACAGTTGAGCTCTGACCCAAAAGTGCTTTTTTCAAGAGGCAACTGGACTTTCTTGGTTTTTCTCTGAAGACGTTTCGCTTCTCATCCAAGAAGCTTCTTCAGCTCTTGACTAGATGGTGGGGAAGGGAAGGATTTATAGTCCTTGCAGACGGTTGGTCATTTGCATACTTTTTAGAGAGTCATTGAGGCCACTTGGAGGTTTATCTGTGTCCTCAGAATCTGGTTTAGAAGATGGGTCAAAGAGGCCATCTATGACAAAATTGAGCAGCCCTCTCTCAACAGTGGGGGACGGATACACTATCATCTATCTTCAGTCCACAACACTGAAGTTCCAAGAAGGCTCCACACCCTTTTGTGCCACTCAGGTAACCCTGAGGACAAAGATAAACCTCCAAGTGGCCTCAAAGACTCTCTAAAAGGATGCAAATGACCAGCTGTCTGCAAGGAGTATAAATCCTTCCATTCCCCATCATCCAGTCAGAGCCGAAGAAGCTTCTTGGATGAGAAGCAAAATGTCTTCAAAGAAAACCAGACAGTCCAGTTGCCTCCTGAAAAAGCACCTTTGGGACAGCCATGACTGGATGACTGGGAATCTCCATAGACCTACCTACCTACTTTCCTTCCTTCCTTCCTTCCTTCCTTCCTTCCTTCCTTCCTTCCTTCCTTCCTTCCTTCCTTCCTTCCTTCCCATCCAGTCAGAGCCAAAGAAGCTTCTTGGATGAGAAGCGAAACGTCTTCAAAGAAAAACCAGACAGTCCAGTTGCCTCCTGAAAAAGCACCTTTGGGACAACCATGACCTGGATGGTTGAGAATCTCCATTAAAAAATTAAAAAAAAGTTCTGACTGACTTTTCTTTTTCGATTTAGGATGCTCCCCCTGTTATGCTGGAGCCTTTGCCTGTCTCAAATGGAGGTAAGACTTCTCTCCTGAGTCCTGGGACCCCTACGTCCGAGCAGGGAGATGACCGAATGGGTGCTTCAAATAACACCAGTGGCGCAGAAGAAAAGTTTTCAGATAGTATTTCCAGCGCGTCAGAAGCATCGGAGACAACTAACAGCAGTAAGTGTTAATCCCCAAAAGCAACCACAGCCTGACACGCTTGTTTTATTTCTAAAGAGCTTTGAAGGGAGACTAAATATGAAGAACGGTTGCAGGAACTCGGTATGTCTAGTTCATGGGGTAGTCAATCTTTTTATACCTACCGCCCACTTTTGTATCTCTGTTAGTAATAAAATTTTCTAACCGCCCACCGGTTCGGGGGGGAGATGCGCGAGCTATTCTGGGATGAGGCTCTTTTGTTTGCGGTCGCACTATAGCACCATTTAGTTTCATTTACGTAACGTGAACTAAACTTATGTGCGGGCGATGCAAAATTTTCAGAAATTTAAATTGTCACGGGGAATTTTATGAAAACCTAATGAAAATGTTTTTAAATAATGCTATGAATTTTTTTTAAAAAGTCAATTAAATTAAAAAAAAGGAAAGTGCTTCAGTATCGGACAAAACCCCTACCGCCCACCATGAAAGCTGGAATGCCCACCAGTGGGCAGTAGGGACCAGGTTGACTACCACTGGTCTAGTTTAATGAAAAGAAGGACTAGGGGAGACATGATAGCAGTGTTCCAATATCTCAGGAGCTGTCACAAAGAAGAGGGAGTCAAGGTATTCTCCAAAGCACCTGAGGGTAGAACAAGAAGCAATGGGTGGAAACTAATCAAGGAGAGAAGCAACTTAGAACTAAGGAGAAATTTCCTGACAGTTAGAACAATCAATAAGTGGAACGACTTGCCTGCAGAAGTTGTGAATGCTCCAACACTGGAAGTTTTGAAGAAGATGTTGGATAACCATTTGTCTGAAGTAGTGTAGGGTTTCCTTCCTGGGCAGGGGGTTGGATTAGAAGACCTCCAAGGTCCCTTCCAACTCTGTTATTATTATTATTAAATGTGTGAGAATGGTCGAAAGCAGGTAAGAGGTTTAGCTAAATTTAGGACAGATTAGATTCACATTTTCAAACAGAAGCATTATGTGGACAAGGGAAGCAATAGGAGTAGAGAACTGGTAATCCTCGACTTAACGACCACAATTGAGCCCAAAAGTTCTGTGGCTAAGTGAAACATTTGTTAAGTGAATTTTGCCCCATTTTATGACAGTTCTTGCCACAGCTGTTAAGTGAATCACTGCAGTTGTTAAGTTAGTGACACGGTTGTTAAGTGAATCTAGTTTCACAATTGACTTTGCTTGTCAGAAGGTCAGAAAAATTGACCTAAAGTGGGATTAGAATTCAGCATCAGGAGGCCGCAGAAGCCAATCACATGACCCCGGGACACTGCAACTGTCATAAATACGAATATGAATCAGTTCCAAGTGTCTGAATTTTGATCATGTGCCCATAGGGGATGCCTGCAACAGTTGTAAGTGTGAAAAACAGTCATAAGTCACTTTTTTTCAGTGCCTTTGCAAGTTTGAATGGTCACTAAACGAACTGTTGTAAGTCAAGGATTACCTGCAAAGCCTCCTGAGGAAACAAAGGAGGTGCTAAGATCCTGTTATAAAAGGCTGATGGATCATAAAAAGCAGCTTTCCAGATGTTATTGAGCTAATAAATTAGTGAACAACTTGCCTCCAGAAGTTGTGAATGCTCCAACACTGGAAGTTTTTAAGAAGATGTTGGATAACCATTTGTCTGAAGTAGTGTAAGGTTTCCTTCCTGGGCAGGGGGTTGGATTAGAAGACCTCCAAGGTCCCTTCCAACTCTGTTATTATTATTATTAAATGTGTGAGAATGGTCGAAAGCAGGTAAGAGGTTTAGCTAAATTTAGGACAGATTAGATTCACATTTTCAAACAGAAGCATTATGTGGACAAGGGAAGCAATAGGAGTAGAGAACTGGTAATCCTCGACTTAACGACCACAATTGAGCCCAAAAGTTCTGTGGCTAAGTGAAACATTTGTTAAGTGAATTTTGCCCCATTTTATGACAGTTCTTGCCACAGCTGTTAAGTGAATCACTGCAGTTGTTAAGTTAGTGACACGGTTGTTAAGTGAATCTAGTTTCACAATTGACTTTGCTTGTCAGAAGGTCAGAAAAATTGACCTAAAGTGGGATTAGAATTCAGCATCAGGAGGCCGCAGAAGCCAATCACATGACCCCGGGACACTGCAACTGTCATAAATACGAATATGAATCAGTTCCAAGTGTCTGAATTTTGATCATGTGCCCATAGGGGATGCCTGCAACAGTTGTAAGTGTGAAAAACAGTCATAAGTCACTTTTTTTCAGTGCCTTTGCAAGTTTGAATGGTCACTAAACGAACTGTTGTAAGTCAAGGATTACCTGCAAAGCCTCCTGAGGAAACAAAGGAGGTGCTAAGATCCTGTTATAAAAGGCTGATGGATCATAAAAAGCAGCTTTCCAGATGTTATTGAGCTAATAAATTAGTGAACAACTTGCCTCCAGAAGTTGTGAATGCTCCAACACTGGAAGTTTTTAAGAAGTGATTGGATACCCATTTGTCTGAAATGGTAAGCAACGGGATGGACTAGAACAGGGGTCTCCAACCTTGGCAACGTTAAGCCTGACAGACTTCAACTCCCACAATTCCCCAGCTAGCTTTGCTTTGCTGGCTGGGGAATTCTGGGAGTTAAAGTCCGCCAGGCTTAACGTTGCCAAGGTTGGAGACCCCTGGACTAGAAGACCTCCAACTCTGTTATTCTAAACCAGGGGTAGTCAACCTTTTTATACCTACCGCCCACTTTTGTATCTCTGTTAGTAGCTAAATTTTCTAACCGCCCACCGGTTCCACAGTAATGTGCCGTGTATCGTTGTCTGCGCATGCCTCTCACGCATCGTGGATTGGGTTGGGGGGGGCGGCTACCAGCTCTGCTTGTCTGTTACAGCTGGGTGGTGTGGGGGGAGATGTGCGAGCTATTCTGGGACAAAGCTCTTTTGTTTGCGGTCGCACTATAGCGCCATTTAGTTTCACTTATGTAACGTGAACTAAACTTATGTGCGGGCGATGCAAATAGTATATTTTCAGAAATTTAAATTGTCACGGGGAATTTTATGAAAACCTAATGAAAATGTTTTTAAATAATGCTTTGAAAAGTTTTTAAAAGTCAATTAAATTAAAAAAAAAGGAAAGTGCTTCAGTATCGAGCAAAACCCCTACCGCCCACCATGAAAGCTGGAATGCCCACTAGTGGGCGGTAGGGACCAGGTTGACTACCACTGGTCTAAACAATTCATACCATTTTCAAGTCAGCGTACAGAGGGTGAGATTTGAGGGGAGTTCTAATTCAGCCGTACCTTCAGGGCCACTGGTTTGCTCCTTACTGATATTCCTCCGTAACTTTGCATCCTTCGTGCTTATTTTGGCTTCGTCCTCATTTCCCTTCCAGATTTTCTTTATGCAACCACTCCCAATGCTGAGATGTCCTTTGCTCGACAACTTAATTCTTCGGACAACAACAATCAGTGCCTCCTTGCCTCTAATGGGAATATCTTACTGCAATTGCTGAATCCACAGCGGCCCGGAGCAATTGATAATCAGCCACTTGTAACGCAAGAGCCCGTGAAGGTAAATGTCTTATAAGTATAAAAACATTGCAGCAGAGGTCCCCAGCCCCCCCGCTCTCTGAACCGGCACCGGTCTGTGGCATGCCAGCAACTGGTCCGCACAATCAAGTGAAGCTCCATCCCCCAGATGCAGTCCGCAGGCAAAACCATGCCCTCCCTCCGGTCCATGGAAAACCCTTCCTCCATGGAACCAGTCCCTGGTGCCCAAAATGTTACGGGCCACTGCAATACCGGTAGTCCTCAACATTATTGGCTTTATAAGCAGGCTACACGTTTTAAGCTCCCGTTTCAAGGCAGGGGTGGACTCTGGGATAAGGAAAACTCTCTTTTTCAAGTATTTTGAGCTTTAAAAAACGATGACACCTCCATGAAAAAGCTTGGAACTGAATCCGTAGTCAGTATGAATGGGAGGGATGAGAACTAACTAAATTTGGGCAGCTGCCCTAATCAGGTTGTGCTCAAGATGCTTGCAAAACTTATTTTTGGCTTATTTAATGAACTTAAGCTCTGCTCTTTAGCCAAGGGCTAAGCAGTGAAACAGATTTGCAATCTGGAGTCAGAATTACTGTAGATTCTAAATAAAATAAAATTCTAATTCTAAATAAAATAATTCTAATTAGAATAATTAATGATTTTAATCTAATTCTAAAAATTTGAATTCTTTATTGGTCAAGCGTGATTAGACATACAAGGAATTTGTCTCCGGTGCATAAGCTCGCAGTGTACATACAACAACAGTGACATGATCATAGTCATTGTAAAAATCGCAAAACAGTAGATACAAAACTTAGCGATAGTTATAGGATATTAAATAAGCAATCAACATAAATCATACTAGGATATTAAGTAAACAATATAAATCTTAAGATACAAGCAACAAAGTTATATTAATAAGAAGATAAGGAGATAGGTAATGGGGAAGATGAGGATAATGATGGTAATACTGCCTTTCTAGATAGTTTGACGGTGTTGTGGGAATTACTTCAGGGATGAAATGTAAAATTTGTTACTACCTGTTCTGTGGGCGTGGCTTGGTGGGGGGGGTAATGTATCTGGGTGGGCATGGCCAAGTTTTTTTTTACTTCTAAAAGCATTTTTTCTACAACCTCTTCGGCTGAAGAGGTTGTAAAAAAATGCTTTTAAAGGGTTCTGATGATCCCAGCTGAACTGCACGATCATCAGAGGCTTTTTTTTTTACTTTTAAAAGCATTTTTTTGGCTGAAGAAAAATGCTTTTAAAAGTAAAAAAAAAAAAAACCTCTGAGGAGGCTCAGCTGGGCATGGGCAGGGCCCCCCAGGGATTTTTGCTGTTGGTTCACCGAAGCACCCACCGCCATCACTACCGGGTGATCCGGTCTGAACCAGGAGCATTTCACCCCTGAATTACTTGTATAATTCGTTATTATTATAATCAGTTACAATAATCGAGAAAAACAGATGGGGAGGGAGAAGAAAAAAAGTCGGCACAGGGGCCATTTCTTAATGGGTCAGACTCTTGCTAATGCTTCCATCTCCAGAGTTAGAAAAAAGTGGCCCTTTGCCGGAAGAAACCGCAGAACAACCATGTGGAACAAGCACGCAAATAATCCAAACCCTTTTAATGACCGAATCCCTTTTGTGAAATGGAACAGTCTAACCCTCATGTTGCTCAGCCTATTGCATTAATCTGTATTCATTCTTCATTCGGTTCGGAATTGTTAATCTTCCTGCATGGGACAATTTCAAGAAATTTGATCGAAGAGAAACTCAGAACCTGATGGGGTTTTTTTCTTCTCCCTCCTTTTTTTATTTTATTTTAATGAAGGCTCCATCATTGACTTTGGAAGGCGGGCGATTAAAACCATCACCCCAATTAATCCAAGGGAAAAATTATGAAATGGTCCCAGAACCGGTGTGGAGAGCCCTCTACCATTGGTACGGAGCGAACCTGTCTTTGCCGAGGCCGGTAAGTACTGAAAATGGGCAATGCTCCTTTCGGTTGTTATTGTTGTGTGACCCAGGCCCAAGTAGGTATTATTAGACGCAATCAGTTTGAAAACAAACAGCTTTATTAGATCAGCGTCGTCCAAACTAATTCAAAACAGATTCTTCATAACACAAGTCTTCAGTCTTATCACCAACTTTGGTCTAATGAGGCAAACTGCCAAAGGCTTTTCTTGGCAAAAGTTCAGAAGCAGAAGACACCGACAAGAAATAAATGCAGCAAGACAAGAAACAAGTCTATCAAAGTTGTTTTCTGACAAAGAGCCCAAGAGCCGTTGCTGGTCTTTTAAGCCTTATGGGAGGGGACAATCATCTCTCGGGCCTACTCCCGAGTCGTCCTCTTTGCTTTAGCTGTTCTTGCCTTCTGGCAGCTCTTCTCATGCGTGCACTAGGAACAGGCTCCTCCTGTTCCTCTGCCTCTCTATTGTCAGCCTCCGGACCTCACTCCCCGATGGCCCTGGCCCCACCTCTGCCTCCGACGCAGAGCCCTCATCCGGGCCTTCCCCAGCCTCCAGGGCTGGCCCATGTTCTTCCTCAGCCTCATCGCTGTCCGACTCCGCTGCCAGTTCCGCAGGCTGCTGGCGGACCACAACAATTATTCTCGATCAGATTCTTCAAAACGTTCGAAGTGAATTCTTTTAATATTCCTAATCACCAAAGCCCTTGCCAATTTTTTAATATAAACAGGTTGCCTAAAGATGTAGGCACAGGTAGTCCTCAACCTACAATCACAATTGAGTCCAAAATGGTATGTTGCTAAATGAGAAATGTGTTAATGAATTTTCTCTCGTTTTACGACTTTACTTGCCACGGTTGTTAAGTGAATCTGGTTTCCCCATTGACTTTGCTAGTCAGAAGGTGGCAAAAGGGGATCACGTGACCCCAGGACACTGTGACCATCATAAATGTGAGTCATGCTGCAATGGTCATAAGTGTGAAAAATGGCCACAAGTTACTTTTCTCAGTGCCGTGGCAACTTTGAACGGCCACTAAGCGAATTGTTGTTTTTTTTTTGTTTTTTTGTTTTTATAAAAAGGTTTTATTTTTACAATCTTATCAAATAATTCATCCAATGTACAGTTATATACAATTAGTCGGGCCTGCCCAGTCACCACCCCCCTTTTTAACCTTCTTCCCTCTTCTACCTTCTTTTACTTTCCAAACCTTCCTCTCCTTCTCTTATCTACCTCCTCTCCTCCCTCCACCCTACACTCTTCTCCCTCTTCTACCCCTCTTCCTTCCTCTTCTCCTCTTTCCTACCTCCTACTCTCTCTTTTTTCCCTCCCCACCGTTCTAAAATGGCAACTGGTCAGACCCGACCCTACATTAATTATATTTATACATCTTCAATAATCCCTGTACATTAACCATCACTCCATCACTAACCTCAACCCCCCAATTCCCTTCCCCTTTACCCCCCACCCCCCACCCCGACTTCCCAGAACAAAATGCAGGGTATCAAAACTAACAATCATAATCTAAAATAATTCCTAAATTATAATCTCTAGTCTCTCCACGCTTATTCACACTCTCAATTCCCCTCTCCTTCAAAAATATATCTAATACAAATTATTTCCTAAATTTACTCATATGCTATTTGATATTTTTTTATCTGATACTTATTTTGAATATAATCAATCCACATTTTCCATTCTAAAATATATTTTTCTTGTGTATAGTCTTTCAAGTAAGCAGAAATTTTGCCATTTCTGCCAGATTTGATACTTTAAGAGTCCATTCTTCAATTGTAGGTAATTCTTCTTTCTTCCAATATTGAGCAATCAAAAGTCTTGCGGCTGTTATTAAGTTCAGAATCAATTTAGTCTCTATAGCTGTACAATCCATAATTATTCCTAGTAAAAGAACTGCGGGTAAACTTAATCTTCTTTTCAAAATATTCTGCATGATCCACCATACTTTAATCCAAAATGCTTTAACTTTTTGCAAGTCCACCATATATGATAATAAGTAGCATCTTCACAATCACATCTCCAGCATTTAGCCTGTACATTAGGATACATACATGACAATTTTTGGGGTCTAAATGCCATCTATAAAACATCTTATAAAATTTTCTCTCATATTTTGCGCTTGTGTAAATTTAACATTCCTCACCCAAATTCTTTCCCAAGTTTCCAACATTATTGGTTGCTGAAAATTTTGTGCCCACTTAATCATACAATCCTTAACCAAATCAGTCTCTGAATCTATTTCTACTAATACATTATACAACCTCTTAATATGCTGTTGACCTTGATCTCTCATTTGTTTTAACAAATTATCCTCAATTGCTTAACACCTATTTTTTGATCTAATTTCCATCTAGCTTGTAGTTGTCCATATTGGAACCATGTATAATTTTTCCCTTCTTCCCCCATCTTTTCTCTAGATTTTAATTGTAACTCCCCCTTTTCCATACAAAGAAGTTCTTTATAAGTAACTACCTCCATCTTTTGATATATATTTATATTTTCTATCATGTGTCTCGGGTTTGCCCATATTGGAATCTTTCCATCTAATTTGTATTGATATTTCCTCCAAACCCTCAATAATGCATTTCTAATTATATTATTTTTAAATATTTTATCAACTTTCTTATCATATAATAAATAGGCATGCCACCCATATAACAAACCATAACCTTCTATATTCAGAACTCTTTCCTCAGTTAAATTAATCCAATCAGTAATTAATGATAAAACAACTGCTTCATAATACAATTTTAAATTAGGCATTTTAAAAACCCCTTTCCCTTATATCCTGCATTACTTTTAATTTTATTCTTGGTTTTTGCCCATCCATACAAATTTACTAATCCCTTTTGCCATTCCTGTAATTTAATATCATTCTTAAACACCGGTATCATTTGAAACAAAACAAAACCTGGGCAAAACATTCATTTTATAGCCGCTATTCTTCCCAGCAAAGATAGTTGTAACTTCTTCCAACTCTCCATTTCTTTCCATACCTTCTGCCACAATACCTCATAATTATTTTTGTATAATTTAACATTTGAAGCTGTAATATATATTCCTAAATATTTAACCTTTTAACGATTTCAAAACCTGAAGTTCTTTCTAACTCTTCTTTTGTTGTATATTCATATTTTTAGTTATCATCTTTGTCTTTTGCTGATTCACCTTAAATCCAGATACTTTACCATACTGACCAATTATATCTTTTAAACCAGTTACTGAGTATATTGGTTGAGATACAGTAACAACCAGGTCATCTGCAAAAGCTCTTAATCTATAATCTTGATGTTTAACTCTAATTCCCTTTATTCGATCGAACCACGTATGTTATTCAGAAGAATTTCTAAAGTTAAAATAAAAAGTAATGGGGACAAGGACATCCCTGTCTCGTCCCTTTCTCAATTTTAAAAGTTTCTGTTAACCCACCATTTACTATTATTTGTGCTGTTTGCTTCTGATATATTGCTTTAATTGCACGAATAAAATAATCCCCAAATTGCATTTTTCTATTACTTTAAACAAAACTGCCAATCCAATCTATCAAAAGCTTTTCAGCATCCAAAAAGGAATGCCGCTGATACTTGGTTGTTTCGTTCCAAATATTCAAGTAAATTTACGATTTGCCTCACATTATATCTCATCTGCCTACCCTTAATAAATCCTGACTGATCATTATGAATTATTTGATTCATCACTGGCATTAATCTATTAGCCAATATCTTGGTAAATATCTTGTAATCAGTATTTAAAAGTGATATAGGCCTATAATTCTCTGCTTTAATACCATCTCGATCTTCCTTGGTATTAACGAAATAAAGGCTGTCCTCCATGAAGGGGAACATCTCCTCCCATTTGAATTTTATTAAATAACTCTTTAAGTGGTTCAACCATCTCATTTTGTAAATTTTATAATAAACAGCTGTTAAACCTTCTGTTCCTGGTGCTTTACCGATTTTAAGTTGTTTAATTGCTAAGAAAATTTCCTCTGAAGTAATTAATTGATTCAATTCTTCTCTTTGATTTTCTGTAAGCTCACAAATATTTTGTTGTTGTAAATATCTTTCTATCTCTGTATCATCAACCATATCCTAGAATATAACTTACTATAATACTCTAAAATGCTTTTTAATCAAGTTCTTTTGATAAACTTCCTTACCCTATATTCTATTTTATCAATCGTTCGTGATTTCTGTTTTTCCTTATTAAATAGGCAAGCCATCTTCCTGGCTTATTGGCATTATTAAACGTATTATGTTTTACATATTGTAAATTAATTGCTACTTGATCTGCCATCAACATATTAAACTGACCTCTCAATATATTTATTGATTCTTTTATTTTACTATTTCCTGGGCTATTTATCAATAATTGTTCTTTCTTTTAATTTCCTCTTCCAGTTCCTTTTCTTTTCTGCAATTTATTTTTGTATTTAATATTCATTTGTATAAGATTTCCTCTCATATAAGCCTTACTGAGTCCCAAATCATCTCTATAGATGTCTCTTTTTCATATTCATAATAAAAATTCTTTCATTTGTTTTTACATTCATTTACATTTTGTTCATATTTAAACAAATTCTCATTCAACCTCCATGATCTCCTAGCCTCCTTTTCGATCAAATTCAATCCAAACTGGACTATGATCAGATAAAGTTCTTGAACAAATCTTAGTCTTCTTCACTCTAGAATACAAATCATTAGTAATCAAAATAAAATCAATCCTCGAAAATGATTGGTGCCTATCAGAAAAGAAGGTAAAATCCTCTCTTCTGTATTATGTTCTCTCCAAATATCTCTTAATTCCAAGTCCTCCATCATATCAAAAAGCCTTTGGTAATTTCGCCCGGCTTGATATCTTCCTTAAGCTTTTTGTCTTTTGAGTATCCAACACACCATTCCAATCACCCATTAATATATATGATTTATAATCCCAAAATACTATTCTTTTATGTAAAAACTTGAAAAATTTTCTTGTTGTTGATTTGGAGCATAAACTCCTATTAATAATGTCTTCTTTCCTCCAACAAGAGTTCAATAGCAATGTATCTTCCTTGCTTATCCACCTCAATTAATTTTGCTGATATATCCTTCTTTATATATATAACTAAACCATTTTTTCTCCAAAGAGGAGGCAACAAAATGTACTCCCAGTTTTGAATTTATCAAATATTTCTGGTCTAAAGATCTAATATGTGTTTCTTGTAAACAAGTAATGTCATTTTAAATTGTTTCAAATAGTGAAATACTTTCCTTCTCTTCTGCGGTGAATTCAAACCATTAACATTCCAAGATAATAGTTTAATTGCCATTATCGGCCAAAGGAAACTTTTGGAACACTAGCAAATCACATTTTGCTTTAGGCCTTGCTCCTCCACTGTTTCCGTTGTAGTAGTTGCCAGTTGTTGTTGTGCCTTCATCTCTTGTTCCTTGCGTTTAGCAGCAGCTCTTGTCAGCCTTTGTTCTTTTGAATCTGGACCCGTCATAGGTATTTCCAACACTTGTAATAAATCTTCTTCCATCGCAATCTGTTCTTGAACCTGCTTCACTTCTCTTTCCTTCACTTCAGTCTCCTTTCTTCTAGCATCCAGAGGAGAAAGACTTCCAACTTTTAATCCCTCAACATATAATTCTCTTCCTTTTCCAACTGTATTGAGACGATGTACTTTCCCTGCATAATATACTATTATACCAGTTGGAATATCCCATCTATATTCAATCTGACGTTTTTTAAGTTCATTCACCAGGAAGGCAAATTCCTTTCTAGCCCTTAACATTTTGGTGGAATTTCCTTTAATATTAAAATATCCTGACCAGCAATCTGAATCTTCTCCCCTTATATGAGGCTTGCAAAATCTGATTTCTCACTGTTCTATTTGTAAAATAAATAACAACATCCCTTGGCAACTTTTTTGCCTTGCTATCCAAGAATTCACGATATATTTTATCAATTTGATAAGCCACATCTGCTGGACGAGCTGCTAATATCTCAGCAAATACTTCAGAAAAATTTCCTTAAATCCTCTTCTTTATTCTCTTTCAGACCACGAATTCTTAGAGCAAATTCCATATTTCTGTATTGTATCAAAACTATTTCATCATCTGTTTTTCCATTTTACTTTGAAATTCAGCCATTTTATTTTCTAATTTTGAATTATGTTGCTTAATTTCTTCAACCTCCTCTTCTAATAAAATCACATTATTTGCCAAACTTTGTACTGCCATTACAAATCCTTCTTTAACTTCTTTATTTCCCACTTGAATTTCTGATATCTGCTCTTTCATTTCAGACATCTCATCAGTTATTACTTTAAATTTTTCTTCTATAAAGCCTTTTAAGTTCTCTTGTAACGCCTCTAAATTCAATGTTCTAGTCTCTGCTGTATGAGCTGGAGAGGCACCAGCTGATAAAGTTCCAGAGCTCTTTGTTACAGTAGACTTTAATTGTTTGGCTGCCATCTTCTATAAAATTATTTATTTATTTATTTCCAACTTAATATTCACTTTAAATCTTCTTAACTTCTGAAAAACACAGTCTTTTAAAGCAGTATTTAAAAAATCTCCCTAGATTCTATCAGCAGGCAGCAAAGAGTTAAAGCAGCAAGTAACATGCAAATTACCAACTGCAGAGGCACACGCTGAAAGTATCACTTTCGCTTTCCACTCGTTAACTTGTTAACAATTCGCCTCCATTTTCTTGCTGTTTTCAAGCTTGTTACAAAGTATCGGGGAATCGGCTTGGCTACTTGCTTAAAGTTCTCCCACTTTCGTTCTGTCCGGTATAATCCTTTATTGTCCAAAATAAATCTCGGCGTTTGGTCGTGGTGATTGGTTCCGCCAAAGCAGAAGAATCCTCGGATCTGGAGCACTTGGTTACTGGAGGAACTTAACCCTTCAAACCCCTTTTTTCTCAGGGGCTTTAGGGAAATTCAACCTCTGCCCTCAGCTCACCCCTTCTCCTTCTCCCGAAGAGGGGGTTTTCCGAACCGCTGGACAGCAGATTTAAGCTGTCCTAGCGATTCCACATAATCCAGAGGTTGGTGATCGTAAAGATCACCGCCATCACCTACGGTGCCAAACCGGAAGTCCTAAGCGAATTGTTGTAAGTTGAGGACTACCCGTACAGTGGTACCTCAGTACTCATCGTTAATTGGTTCCGGGAGACATGATGAATACCGAAACAGTGAGTACCAAACAAATTTTCCCCATAAGGAGTAAATGTAGTGATTTGCAAGGCAGCCGACACCGACAAGTTCTAGCTTGTGCATTGAGTACCAAACAAATGATGAGTACCGGGAGAACATTTTCATGTCCAAACACGTTGAGTACCAAATTTGAGGAGTTTCAAAGCAGTGGAGTACTGAGGTATCACTGTATTTGCCAAAACTGCATCTCTAATGCATCACTAAATGTCTAACAGAGATTCTCAGTCATCCAGGTAATAGTTGGGGCCTCTTGTGGCTCAACAGTCTGTTATTAACACAGCTGCCTGCAATTACAATTACTGCAGGTTCGAGTCCCTCCAGGCCCAAGGTTGACTCAGCCTTCCATCCTTTATAAGGTAGGTAAATGAGGACCCACATTGTTGGGGGGCAATACAAGTTGACTTTGTATATAATATACAAATGGATGAGACTATTGCTTAACACAATGTAAGCCGCCCTGAGTCTTCGGAGAAGGGCGGGATATAAATTCAAATTTTTTTTTAAAAAAAATAGTTGTCCCAAAGGTGCTTTTTCCAGAGGCAACTGGACTTTCTGGTTTTTCCTTGAAGAAGTTTCGCTTCTCACCCAAGAAGCTTCTTCAGCTCCCTAATGACTTAAGAAAAACACACCCTTTGTGTTGACAAGCAATATGCTACAGGTAGTCCTCGACTTATGACCGGTCACTTAGTGACTCTTCAAAGTTATGACGATTCCCTAAAAAGTCCTTATGACCTAATTCCAATGTTTTGATGCCCCCCCACCCCCACCCCGAAGGTCACATAATCACATTTTGGTCACTCAATACCGTCCCACATTTACTGTTGTTTGCAGCATCCTGCAGTTAACGTAACTACAATTTGCAATATTTTTCCTCAAAACCACTTTTTACTTCGTCCCATAGCAATAGCACTTAAGACTTATATACCGCTTCATAGTTCTTTTACAGCTCTCTCTAAGCAGTTTACAGAGTCAGCATCTTGCCGCCAAGAATCTGGGTCCTCATTTTACCGACCTCGGAAGGATGGAAGGCTGAGTCAACCTTGAGCCGGTCAGGATCAAACTCCTGGCAGTGGGCAGAGTTTGCCTGCAATAGCAATAACACTTAGACTTATATACCCCTTCACAGTGCTTTAAAGCCCTCTCTAAGCAATTTACAGAGCCAGCCTATTGACCCCAACAATCTGGATCCTAATTTTACCCACCTCGGAAGGATGGAAGGCTGAGTCAGACCTTGAGCTGTTGAGAATCGAACTGCCGAATTACAGGCAGTTAGTAGCCAGCAGAAATATTTATTTATTTATTTATTTAATTTATTTATTTATTTTATTTTATCACATTTATATACCGCCCTATCTCCCAGGGGACTCAGGGCGGTTCACAGGCAAGTAAAAAGCACATATAAATACAGACTAAAATAACAGTTAAAAAACTTATTCTACATGGCCGAATTATTAAAAATAGCCTGCAGTGCTGCATTCTAACCACTGTGCCACCGCAGCTCATAGGGAACAATAGGTTTACTTAACGAGTACTGCAAAAAAAGGGGGGGTCTAATAGAGCCAGGCATATGATGATCTTCTTTACGACCATCAGGACCTACGACCGAATTTGGTAGGTTCCATTATATTTGTAAATCTAAGGGCTACCTGCAATTAGATGTTCAGAGTTTTTAAAAAGTTGGATGAATTTTCCATTTATCTCGATTTAACGGGAGGAGGGGGGAAAAAAACCCTATTTGAGACATCTTCAGGGCAACCGTTTCTAATTGTGGTATGTGGGACACTCTAGCCAACATAAATCTATTTTGCTGGATGGAAGTGCTACAGCAGCACACCTGGGATGCATCAGGTGGGGGAAAAAAACTGATTTGGGATTTTTGATATCTCCCAGCATATGTTTTCCATTAAAATATCCCCTCCAACTCATATTCTGCTTTTATTCATAACCCCAGAGTGTTGAGCTTTAAAAAAAAAAAAGACACCCACGCACAAAATTGGATATCTTTTTGGCTTGGTAAGTTAGCTCTATGCCAAAATGGGTATTACAGTGCTAAATGTGCATTTTTAAGAGGTTACGATTGTGAGGGAATTGGATTTTTTTTTTGTTTCTCCACAAGTACAGTGTCATCTTAAAGCAGAGGTGGGAAAGTAATGGGATAATGGTGATAAAAAAAAACCAAAGATTTCCATCTGCCGGCACAAGGTTAATAGATTAGAGCCGGCTGCTTGATTGTTGCCTGTTGGTAACTAAGCACATGAGCACAGGGTGGACGTAAAGAATAATAAACAGCATGACATGTGGCATTCAAGGTGATGGCCATGAGACAGTGAATCTTGCAAGTTTAAGGAGCCACACTAGATAGGTAGTTCTACAGCATGGGTTTGACCCTGCCACCTCTCTGAAATGTGGATCGTTTTCAAAAGAGAATTGGTGAAACCATCACCAATGTACAGATCTGTACTTTGGAGAAACAAAACAACCACTTCACAAACGTGTGGCACAACATAAGACAAAATCCGGCAATCCATCTGCATTTGAAAGACAAAGGTGTGTAATAGCTGGCAGGCTTATTACACACAGCAAACATGTCTTTTGGATTTAACGGACAGACAGGATTAACGGACACCCCTTTCTCCAAATGATTTGCTAAATTGAAGGAGGTTTTTTTTGTAGATGTTGCTATGCATTTCCATTGTTGCTTTGCATATTTATTTAGCCTTCCAAAAACTTGATGTGCTCCTATGGTAACCCTCCTGTGAGCAGAATTATTCAGAATCGGGGGGGGGGGCGCGGGGGGGGGCAATAGTTCGGTTTTTAAAAGTTTAAGCATCATTGTTTACTTGACAAAGTGCTAGCTTTTCTTCATTCGTAGCTTCAGATAAAAATTGTACATATCCATCTTTGAAAGACTGAACGCTGCCTGTGTTCCCTTCCTAGATGTAGCATCCAGTAAACTCCGATTTTCTATTAAATTTCTCCCACGTATTCTCCATGGAAACTAGCAATTTTCATGGTCCAAAAAGCAGGGTCATTTTTCTCCCTCTTGGCCAGACCTCAGGAGTGTACATTGTCAGTGGAATATAAGGAGAGGGACACATCTCTACAAGGAGCACGCATTATTATGTATAAAAGTACTTTTCATTTGGAATGAGACCACTATCAGCAGTTCTTTTGGGTTAAAAATGGAGCCAATGCTTGATCTTATAACAGGGGTAAGGTGAAGATAGGATCTGCCTGGAATACAGATAGTTCTTGACTTACAACTGTTCATTTAGGGACCGTTCCAGTGGTGGGATTTAGCCAGTTCGCACCACTTCGGGAGAACCGGTTGTTAACTTTCTGAGCAGTTTGGTGAACTGGTTGTTGGAAGAAATCATTAGGGCAGAGAACCGGTTGTTAAATTACTTGAATCCCACCACTGTGTAAAGCCCTAAAGGAGGCCGGAATAAGGAGAAAGTCCCAGGTGGGACTCCATTTTAATCGTTGTTCTGCTTAATAATTTTGGTTAATTTAAATATCAGGGTGGGCAGTGGTGGGATTTAGCCAGTTCGCACCACTTCAGGAGAACCGGTTGTTAACTTTCTGAGCAGTTTGGTGAACTGGTTGTTGGAAGAAATCATTAGGGCAGAGAACCGGTTGTTAAATTACTCGAATCCCACCACTGGACCATTCTAAGTTACAACAGAACTGAAAAAAAGTGACTTATAGCGCATTTTTCACACTTTTTTTTATTTTTTTTATTTACATTTATATCCCGCCCTTCTCCGAAGACTCAGGGCGGCTTACAGTGTATAAGGCAATAGTCTCATTCTATTTGTATATTTACAAAGTCAACTTATTGCCCCCCCCCAACAATCTGGGTCCTCATTTTACCTACCTTATAAAGGATGGAAGGCTGAGTCAACCTCGGGCCGGGTTTGAACCTGCAGTAATTGCAGGCTGCTGTGTTCTAATAACAGGCTTCTAACAGCCTGAGCTATCACGGCCACTTGACGTCCATTACAGCATCCCCTTGGTCACGTGATCAAAATTGACAACTGGTACGTATTCTGTGACAGTGGCAGTGACTTTTGCGACACTGCCAAAGTCAGTGGGGAAGCCAGATTCATTTAACAACCATGTGACAGGTCGGCCTCAGCTTATAACAGTTCGTTTAGTGACCATCCGAAGTTACAGCGGCGCTGAAAAAAGGGAGATTTGGGATCGTCTTTCACACTTACGACCGTTGCAGCATCCCCATGGTCATGTGATCAAAATTTCAGGCGCTTGGCAACTGACTCATATTTATGACGGTTGCGGTATCCTGGATCAGTCACGTGATCATCTTTTGTGACCTTCTGACAAACAGACAACGGGGAAGCAAACAAAGTTAGTAACTATCATGTTACTAACTTAACGACTGCAGTGCTTCAACTGGGGCAAGAAAGGTTGTAAAACGGGGCAAAACGCACTTAGGTTATTGTCTTGCTTAGGAACGGAAATGTTTGGCTCAGTTGTGGTTGTGTGTCAAAGATGAGCTGTATTGCTCAAGACGGGGAAAAAAAACCCCTCCTATTCCAAAGCATCCGAAGGCCAGACAAGGAATAATGGATGGAAACTGAACAAGGAGAGATTCAACCTGGAAATAAGGAGACATTTTCTGACAATGAGAACAATCAACCGATGTTGCCTTCAGAAGTTGTGGGAGCTTACATTGAAGATTAAACAGAAAGAAGATACAGAATACTATCAAACATGGAATTTATTTTCTCAATGGCTGGGAAAAAAGGGGCAAAGATTAGGAATATGATTTGTATTCTTAAGCAAAGAAAATAACCCAGACAAGCATTTATTATTAAGCATTACCCTGTTTTCCCGAAAATTAAGACCCAACCGGAAAATAAGTCCTAGCATGGTTTTTCACGATGCTCGTATAAGTTAAGATTGTCAAACCAGATGGATGCACTTAGTACCATATATTTCCCCAAAATAAGACCTACCCAGAAAATAAACCCTTTTGCGTCTTTTGGAGCAAAAATTAATATACAACCCGATCTTATTTTGGGGGAAACACGGTAAACAAATGCAATATTAGAAAATTAATCAAACTTTCTTTTTTAAAAAAAGAAGTTGCTGTGGAAGCTTCATCACTGGAAGCTTTCAAGAAGAGACTAGACTGTCATCTGTCAGAAATGGTGTAGGAACCTTTTTGCCATCGCGTGCCAAAAGTGGGGAGAGCGTGGGGGGATTGACACCCATAATTCACCCCCTGTGCCCTGCCCTCCGATGCATGCGCGCGCGATTCCCTCCCCCACATGCGCACATGACACCACCACCCACATGCCCTGTTTTGGGCCTAGCAGGCTTCCCTGAAGTCTCCGGAGGCCAGAAATGGCCCTTTTCCAGACTTCCAATAAGCCCGGTAGGCCTGTTTTTTGCCCTCCCCAGGCTCCAGAGGTTTTCCTGAAGGGCAAAAATAGCCCCGGGAGGCCCTCTGGAGGCCGAAAACCCCCTCCCAGAGCCTCCGTGCGAGCCCTGTACTTACCTGGCATCCAAACTGGGCCGCGTGAAAACTCCTGTGAGGGGAGGGACGGCATGGGTGGGGCCAGCCGAAAATCAGCTGGAGCTGAGCTAGGGCAACGGCTCGTGTGCCCACAGATATGGCTCCACATGCCACTTGTGGCACACATGCCATAGGTTCACCATCACGGGTGTCGGGGTCTCCTGCTTGGGCAGAGGGGTGGGTGGGTTGGACTAGACGACCTACAAGGACGACCTTCCAGCTCTTGTTAATCTGTTTAAATCTGCTTCTGTTTCCTGCTGCAGGTGATCAGAAACAGCGTGACGGGCCTGCCCGAGCTGGAGCTGTTTCCCCGTTACCTGCTCTTCCTGAGACAGCAGCCGGCTACCCGGACCCAGCAGTCCAACGTCTGGGTGAACATGGGTATGATGAGCCTGAGGCTGTTTCCTCAACATTGGCCGAGAGGTAACGTAAGACTACAGCAAGAACCCAGCTGCGCAGTAGTTCTCGAGGGGAGGCCGGCTCCACCGCCCAGACTCCGACGCCTGTGCTGCCACAGTGCTTGTAAATGACACTAATGAACCCTTAAAAGCACGGTTGGTGATGGTTGCCCCCCTCCTCTCTTCTCCCCTTCCGAAGGGATTCAAAACTCTCATCAAAGGTCACGGAAGCATTCGGGCGCTTTTCTTTTCCTTATTTCGAACCTTCCTTGGTGAGGCCACACTTGGAATGGTGCGTCCAGTTCTGGTCACCACGATAGAAAATAGAGGTTGAAGTTCCGGAAAGAGTGCAGGGAAGAGCAACGAAAGATGATGGAAGGTCCAGAGGCTAAATCTTGCAATGAACAATTTGAGGGAGTTAGGTACGTCTTCCTGAGGGGTGTCTAAAACGGAATTCATATAAGCCACATGCGGCCTTCCAGAGCTCCGTTTTCGCTGGCAGAGAGTTGCAGGAAGGTATCACAGCTGGAAACAGAGAGCGGGAATCTGTTTTCACAGGCAGAGCCCTCAGCCCACCATAGGTGCCCCCGACACGAGTGATGTTGAGCTGGCCACGCCCCTCCCCCCCGAGGTCAAACACAACCCTGATGCAGCCCTCAATGAAATCGAGTTTGACACCCCTAGCCCAGTGCTTCTCAATTGTTTTCTGTCATGCCCCCCTAGGAAGAAGAAAACATTTTTCGCGCCCCCCCGCACGACTTTCTTTCAGGCGTTTTTCTCCTTGAAAGGGAGGAGCATGCGCAGTCACATGTACTGGCAGTCCCACACTAAAGATGGCTCCGACAGGCTCGTGTCACAAGGGTTTTGGACAGCCAATCAGATGCTCCCGTTGTTCTCTGATTGGATACAGAGACATAAACACGGGGCTTAGCTTCTTTGCCGAGGTCAAACGTGCCCCCCTTTACGGAGCCTCGCGCCCCCCCTGGGGGGCGCGCCCCACTATTTGAGAAACGCTGCCCTAGCCTAACCTACCGAAGGATTAAGGGGGATGTGATAACTGTCTTCCAGTACGTGAGGCGCGTACATTACTCTCTGGAAAATAATACTGTGGGGGTAAGACACCTCTAACACCCCTCAGGGGTGTGGGTGTTCCACCATAACTCTGGAACGCCTGGGCCGCTGAAATGAAAAGGAATGCATTATATTTATAGCGTCAAATCACTGTACTTTTGACAGAGATAGCGTGCCTTTTGGATTCAAGTTCTGTTAAGATACAGCCTGTTGTGCCTTAAAATGGCTTCTACTGTACAGCACAGTGGAGTTGCCAATGTAATGGCTTCACAGTACTCCACAAGGCGGCTCCCTCTGGTAAGGGGGATTGATTCTTTAAAAAAAAAAACCCAGGCAACGTTGGGTTATCAGCTAGTGTATAAATATAAAAACAATTTAAAATTACAAGAGTTTTTTTTTAAAATAAGGTAATTTGTGGAGGGCCAATCAAAGAAAAGAATTATTTCCTGTGAGAAATTCCTGGCTTCTTAGAAACTTGACTGCAAAAGCCAGTTTCTTACCACAACGCTCTTCCTTGGGGTGGGAGAAAAGCCCATGAGCTCCATGTCCACACATCTGGGAAACAGCATTTTTCAAGATCTCTGGACCTTAGCAGCTGGCCTTGGTGCCAGATAACGGCTGAATTCCTGCAATCCAAATGATATTAGCTGGGTAAGCCAGTTTTTTGGAAGAAAAGCTGGATGCTGTGTTGACCTTTAATAAGAGTTTGCTTAAAATGCTCGTTCTAAACCTTCAACTTTGAGTGTGTGTGGTGGGGTGGTTGTTTTTTTTTTACTGCTTCTGCCACCCCTAAAAAAAGAGAGGGGGGGGGTCTCAGGAAATCCTTCCTCCTCCCCTCCCCCCCTCCCCCCCCGATCGTTGAAAATCGGTGGCTCATATTAATCCGAATATAACAAAATCCAGCCAGCTGCTTTATCGAAAACTTTGATTGAATATCTGGTGGTCGGAGCTGCTTTCACTTCAACACATCAAAATCCCCCAATTTGGAAGAGAGGGGATGTTCATAATACACTTGTATATTCAGAACGTGATTTGGTGTTTGTTCGCTCAGCACTAACGGTGAAATCAACCATGAATCGTGAGCCCGCCCTCCATCCCAACATGCTTTCTTGCTGTAATCTTATTCTTAATCTCTCGCTTTTCGAATGCTTGGGGGGGGGGGAAATGGCTTTGTATTATATACAGAGAGAGAGGGTGCTTTGCTTGATGGTGAAAACACAGGAAAAATTACCTGGATATAAAGGGAGAGGGATGCTTGCTGCTTGACAAAGAAATTGAAAAATTCAGATTTTGCTCTTTTTCATTAACCTGCATGCAAATAGATCAGGGTTCTGGCCTTGCTTGGATCAAGCTAGATGTTTTAAGTTTTAAGTAATTGGTTCTTACAAGAGCAGGCATATTTTTTCCCCATCAAATAGAACCTGCTTATGCATAGACCCAAATTGGAGAAGAAAACACTCAGACAGAATGCTTCAGGAAACTTTGTTTCTTATTTATTTGTATCCCACCTTTTATTATTTTTACAAACGATTCAAGCTGGAGAACATACCCAACACACCTTCCTCCTCCTGTTCTCCCCACAACAATAATAATCCTGTGAGGTGGGTTGGACTGAGAGAGAGAGAGAGAGAGAGTGTTGTGATCCAGGCCCAAGTAGGTAGTTTTTCAGTCATTGAAAAAGCAAACAAACTTTATTCGAACAGCTGAGCATTCCCAGCATAGTTCAACTAAATTAAAGCAAATTCCTCCCAACACAAAATTCCTCAGTCCTATCGCAAACCTTGGTCTAATTAGGCAAACTGCAAAGGGCCTTTCTTGCTAAACATTCAGAAGTCACAGATACAAAAATAAATGCAAGAAGACGGAGCTACCAACGTTGTTTTCCGGCAAAGCTCAAACACCATTGCTGGTCTGTTTTAAGCCTTATGGGAGAGGCCAATCATCTCTTGGCCCTACTCCCGAGTCGTCCTCTCTGCTTGAGCTGCTCTTGCCTTCTGGCAGCTTTTCTTACACGTGCATGAGGAACAGGCTCCTCCTGTTCCTCTGCCTCACTACTATCAGTCTCTGGAGGCTCTGGAGTCCACACATCACTCCTCGATGGCCCTGGCCTCATCTCAGCCTCATCGCTGTCTCACTCAGTTGACAGCTCCGCAGGCTGCTGGCGGATCACAACAGAGAGAGATTGACTGTTTCAAAGTCTGGCTTTCATGACTAAGCAATCTAGAACTGAGGAGAAATTTCCTGACAGTGAGAACAATTAATCAGTGGAACGACTTGCCTCCAGAACTTGTAAATGCTCCAACACTGGGAGTTTTTAAGAAGAGATTGGACAACCATTTGTCTGAAATGGTATAGGGCAGTGATGGCTAACCTTTTTGCCATTGCGTGCCAGAAGCGGTGTGTGTGTGTGTATCGCACACGCGCATGCCCACACCCATAATTCTATGTGCTCTTCTCTCCCCCGCTCCTGGCATGCGGTGGCCCGGTAGGCCCATTTTTCTCTCTCACCAGGCTCCAGAGCCTCTCTAAAAGTCTGGGGAGGGTGAAAACAGCTCCCCCCCCCCGGAGGCCCTCCATAGGCTGAAAATGGCCTGTTGGCCAACTTCCGGTGGGACCGGAAGGCCCGTTTTTTGTGGCCCCACCGGATTTTGGCAAACGGGCTGTTTCCGGCCTCCGGAGGGCCGCCGGGGGAGGAGGGGAAGGCCGTTTTCCCCTCTTCCCCCGGAGACCTAGAGCCCTCCCCAGACTCCTAGAGAGGTTCTGGAGCCTGGGGACAGCAAAAAATGGGCCTTCTGGTCCCACCGGAAGTTGGCAAACACAGCATTTCCAGCCTCCAAAGGGCCTCCTGGGGGGAGGCCATTTTTACCCTCTCCAGACTCCTAGAAAGGCTCTGGAGCCTGGTGAGAGAGAAAAATGGGCCTTCCCCACCACCCCCTGAGGCCCTCTGGAGGCAGGAAACGACCTGTTTCCCTACTTCTGGTGGGCCGAAAAGGCCCGAAAATCAGTGCTGGAGCTGAGCTCGCGTGCCCATCAATATGGCTATGCGTGCCACCTGTGGCACGCGTGCGATAGGTTCACCATCACAGGTATAGGATTTCCTGCCTAATCAGGGGGTTGGACTAGAAGACCTCCAACTGCTTCTTGAAAAAGCACCTTTGGGGCAACCATGACCCGGATGACTGAAAATCTCCATAAACTTGTAGCTATACACTTTGGGATGAACACCTTTGAAATGGGGCGGGAGTATGAACGGATTTCAAGAAAAATGGCAACTACCGGACCCATTTGCGCTTCAGTTTGAGATGCAGACATCACGGGCTCATCCCCAATAGTCTCCGCCTACGTCTTCAACAGGGAAAGGATGCAGGGCAAAAAACCGTCCTGCAGCCAAGAAGGCTCCACACCCATTTGCACCACTCAGGTGACCCTGAAGATCAACACAGATCAACCTCCAAGTGGCCTCAAGGACCCTCTAAAAGGATGCAAATGACCAGCTTTCTGCAAGGAGTCTAAATCCTTCCATTCCTCCACCATCCAGTCAGAGCTGAAGAAGCTTCTTCGGATGAGAAGCGAAGCGTCTTCAAAAGAAAAACCAGGAAGTCCAGTTGCCTCTTGAGAAGAGCATCTTTGGGACACAAAATGAGTGGTGTGCTGAATTGATTACGAATGGATGAAGGAAGCTCAGATTGAAGCTGAATTCTTCAGCTATGGAAGTTTTACTGAATGAGTTTGAGAAAGTTGCAGCTGACCCCACAAGGCAGTTGTTGGAGAAGAGAAATTTAAATTAACTACAGGTGGTCCTTGACTTACCACAGTTCATTTAGTGACTGTCCAAAGGGACTTATGACCATTTTTCACACTTACGACCGTTGCAGCATCCCTGTGCTCATGTGATCAAAATTCAGACGATCGGTAGCTAACTCACATTTATGACGGTTTCAGTGTCCCGGGGTCACGTGATCCCCTTTTGTGACTTTCTGACAAGCAAAGTCAGTGGAGAAGCCCGGTTCACTTAACAGCTGTGTGACTAACCTCACAACTGCCGTGATTCACTTAACAACTGTGGAAAGAAAGTTCATAAAATGGGGCAAAATTCATTTTAACAACTGTCTCGCTTAGCAGCAGAAATTTTGGGCTCCTTTGTGGTCGTAAATCAAGGACTTACCTTTAGTCCTGCTAAAACAATTTAGTAGTTTTTGTTTATTATAGCTAGGCACAGTACTAGATTTTAAATTTTCTATTGGTTTTATATTGGTTTTAATGGGTTTTATTATTTATATGGTTTTTTAAAATAATTGGGCTATGTAGAATAAGCTTTTTAATTGTTATTTTATTCTGTATTTATATGTATTTTTATTTGCCTGTGAACCGCCCTGAGTCCCTAGGGAGATAGGGCGGTATATAAATATGATAAATAAATAAATAAATAAAAAATACTAAAAAAAAAAAACCAATTTCAAGAAATACACATTATAACCTGATTTAGATCATAACTAAAATATGGAGTTCAATAACTTTTGTAGCCTATAACCCCCCAAAATAGTAACTAAGGCATGACTCTAAATAAAAAAGCTACCTGCATGAGGAATTATTATTTTGGGCTTTAATCTCCATTTTTATAAACTGGATAGAATGTAATTCCTGCTAAAATGTCTGTAATTCCAATAATTTCAAAATAGCACTTAGACTTATATACTACTTCACAGTGCATTACAGCCCTCTCTAACCAGTTTACAGAGTCAGCCTCTTGCCCCTCAACAATCTGGGTCCTCATTTTACCCACCTCGGAAGGATGGAAGACTGGGTCAACCTTGAGTCTGGTGGGATTTGAACTGCCAAATTGAAGGCAGCTGGTGATCAGCAGAAGTAGCCTGCAATACTGCACTCTAACCACTGCACCACCGAGGCTCAATGCTGATTCTAATTAAGGAAAAACTTTATAAACCCTTAGTAAGATCACACCTGGAATACTGCATCCAGGTTTGGTCACCACACTACAAAGAAGATGTTGAGACTTTGGAAAAAGTGCAGAGAAGAGGATGATTAAAGGCCTGGAGAATAAAACATGTAATGAGGACCCAGATTGTTGGGGGGGCAATAAGTTGACTTTGTAAAAAAAAATATACAAATAGAATGAGACTATTGCCTTATACACTGTAAGCCGCCCTGAGTCTTCGGAGAAGGGCGGGATATAAATGTAAAAAAAAAAAAATGCCTACGGTATTTCAGTTTGGCTAGTCTAGAGAAAAGAAGGACTAGGAGAGACATGATAGCAGTATTCCAGTATTTGAGGGGCTGCCATAAAAAGGAGGGAGGGTGTCAACTTATTTTCCAAATCACTTGAAGGCAGGACAAGAAATAATGAATGGAAACTGATCAAGGAGAGAAGCAACCTGGAATGAAAGAGAAAGTTTCTAACAGTGAGAACAATTAACCAGTGGAACAGAAGTTGTTGATGCTTCATCACTGGAAGCTTTTAAGAAGAGACTGGACAGCGACTTGTCTGAAATGGTATAGAGTCTTCTGCTTGAGCAGGGGGTTGGACTAGAGGACCTCCAAGATCCCTTCCGGCTCTATTCTATTCTAAAATCCATACCCTGCTGCAAGAAATGGGCAGCTAGCAGCGGAAGGCAGATTGACACAGGAAGAGGTCACAATTTGTCCTCTTCGGCGGCTCCAGTTTCGTGAAAAGGCTCTTAAGCCGATCAACCCTACCTGGAGAAGAACCAGATAGGAACCAGCCAACCTAACCCTTTTTACACCTGTTGCCTGGATACCTGGGACGATTAGGTCCCATTTTGCCACCTGCGTTTGGTCTTCCCAGACCAAGAGGTATCGGTTCAATATTGCCACTTATCCGGTTTTTGCCTGTGTTGGGGCCTGCGAATTTACTCGCGTGCCAGGCTGTGCATTCGCTTTAGCCGTTCTGTCTCTGTGTTCTCTATGCCCACTTTTTGCTTCAGGCTCTTGTTGCAAGTAAGCAAGAGGGGCCCATCCAGACGACTCCTAAAATCACCGGCAAGTCCAGATCGACCCAAGCACATTGATTTGCATGCTGTTGCGCACGGGGGGGGGGGTCTCCAAAACTGGCAACATTTAAGGCTTGCGGAACTTCAACTCCCAGAATCCCTTAGCCAGCATCGTGATGCTGGCTGAGGGATTCTGGGAGTTGAAGTCCGCAAGCCTTAAAAGTTGCCAAGTTTGGAGACACACACACACACACACACACACACACACCCCGCTCTATCTTGCCCCCTTGGCTCTTAACTTCCGTTTCTGTCTGCTTGTGAACTTAGGGAACGTCCCATCTCCCAGCGCCCCCTTGAAGAGGGTCTTGGCCTACACCGGCTGCTTTAGTCGCACCCAGACCATCAAGGAGATCCACGAATACCTGTCGCAGCGGCTGAGGATGAAAGAGGAGGACATGCGCCTGTGGCTCTACAACAGTGAGGTAATGGCGGAATCACGGAGAAGAAACTGCTGGGTTCTCTGCGTGGTGGCTGGAAGTTGAAACACTGAATCTGCACATTGGGATCCAAGGCCTGTTTTGGTACAAATGGGTTTGGTTATTAGTCGTTAGCAATTCCTCCTTTGGTTGCAGCTTAGTTCAGACATGCTAAGCCAGCCCTCCTGGGATGTGCAGAGCCTGCATACAGATAGTCCTCAATTTACAACCATTTGTGTTCTGACCCATGTCCCCAAACACAACCAACCTTCTGATGTTAACTCAAAGTTTGCTTTATTAGGAGCTCCAGCAGCCCTAGTAAATCCTTTCTCTCTCACCACAGACTAACAAGTAAGTCTGTCTGGGAGATAAATAGTTGTCTGCCACATCTGTTCATCTCCGCCCCTTGCCTTTTATCCCCAGAGCTAGGGTGGGGCTTCGCTAGCAGTGATGGCTCTTCCATCCCAAGGACTGGCCCATAGATTTCCACTGGTCTCCTCTCCTCTGCCTTTTGCGCATCTGTGCATCAGCCACTAGACCCAGCTGTTCCTCCTCTTCCTCATCAGCCATCTCCAGACCTGGGGGCTGTTGACTCTCCATCTAAGGGCTGACGTACAGCTCAAGCTCCGCCTCTGTCTCTCTCTCTGCCAGCTGTACTCCCTCTTCCCCCCCTTGGAGCTCTCAGATTGCCTTGATTCGCACGCCTCCTCCTCTGATTCGGTTGCTGGAGGGGCCAGCGGCCAGCGGGGCACAACAATTTGTTTAGTGATCATTCGAAATTACAATGGGTGCTGAGCAAGCAAATTATGATTCGTACTCATGACTGCTTCTGCATCTCTGTTGTAATCAAAATTTGGGTGCTCGGCAATTGACGTGGGTTTGCAATGCTTGCATTGTCCTAGAGTCAGGTGATCCCCATTTGCAACCTTCCCAGCTAGCTTCCAACAAGCAAAGTCAATGGGGGAAGCCAGGTTTGTTTAACTTCTCACATGATTCACTTAACAATTGCAGTGATTCACTCAAGAGATGTCGGGGGGCGGGGGGAAAGGTTGTAAAATGGGGCACAATGGACTTAACTGTCTTACTTAGCAACTGAAACTTTGAGCTTCGTTGTGGTCGTAAATCAAGGGTTAGGTTTAGGGCAGGGGTCTCCAACCTTGGAAACTTTAAGACTTGTGGACTTTGCTGGCTGACGGATTCTGGGAGTTGAAGTCCACAAGTGCATTCAATTTTGGTCACCACGATGTAAAAAAGATGTTGAGACTCTAGAAAGAGTGCAGAGAAGAGCAACAAAGATGATTAGGGGACTGGAGGCTAAAACATATGAAGAACGGTTGCAGGAACTCGATATGTCTAGTTTAATGAAAAGAAGGACTAGGGGAGACATGATAGCAGTGTTCCAATATCTCAGGGGTTGCTACAAAGAAGAGGGAGTCAATCTATTCAACACAAGCACCTGAAGGCAGGACAAGAAGCAATGGGTGGAAACTAATCAAGGAGAGAAGCAACTTAGAACTAAGGAGAAATTTCCTGACAGTTAGAACAACTGGTTAAGTGGAACAACTTGCCTGCAGAAGTTGTGAATGCTCGAACACTGGAAATTTTTAAGAAAATTTTGCATAGCCATTTGTCTGAAATGGTGTAGAGTTTCCTGCCTGGGCAGGGGGTTGGACTAGAAAATCTCCAAGGTCCCTTCCAACTCTGTTATTATGTTATGTTAAGTCTTAAAGTTACAAAGGTTGGAGACCCCTGATTTAGGGTATAGATAGTCCTTGACTTACGACCACACGACACGTATTTACAATGGCTGCCTTGTCCTAGGGCCATGTGATCACAATTTGCAACCTTCTACCTTCAACAAGCAAAGTGAATAACGGAAGCAGTATTTATTTAACAACCACATTATACATTTAAGAACTTTGCTTAAACACCATAGCAAAAAAAAAAAAAAGATTGTGAACTTGGGTGCACTTCACTCAACCACCTCACTGAGCGATAGAAGTTCCAGTCCCGCTTGCGGTTGTAAGTTGAGGACTAGCCGTATCTGCTGGTTATCGGATTGGGAAGAACGTAACAATAGCATTTAGGCTTACATACTGCCCCATGGTGCTTTACAGCCCTCTCTGAGCGGTTTACAATGCATTTGCATATTGACCCCAACAATCTGGGCCCTCATTTTACCAAACTCGGAAGGATGGAAGTGTTGTGTCTGCGCCCCCCGAGCCAAGCCCCCTGCCAGAAAGTGACTCGGAAAGTGAGGGGGAAGGGCCGTCAGGACTTACCTCGGGAGCACCGGCTTCCCTGGCTCAGCTCCAGGAGCCAGAGTCAGGCCAGGTGGAAGAGATAACGAGGCCTCCGTCCCCTGACTCTTTCCCCCTCAGCCACGCCTCCAGACCCAGCTGGTGGCAGTCAGGCCTGGCTAGACCCTAGGTTTCGTAGGCAGGAGAGGAGGGAACAACAGAAGCAGGGGTGGGGCAGGCCTAGGAAGTGCTGAGTCATGGAGCCACACCCCACAGGATATAAAGGCAGCAAGAGCTGCTGTGTCTCTTCGTAGCATGCAAATCAACTGCTTAACTAAGAGCTGAAGTACTGTTTGTTCCTGGGTGACTCATCGGCAGCAAGGGAGATAACAGAGTCACTTGGCAGATGCTCACTATTTTGCTGCCAGAGCTGATAGTGCCGGCTAATTAAGCCATCGCTCGGACAGAGGCGAAGGGGGACAGAACAGGAAGGCTGAGTCAACTTTGAGCCAGTCAGGATTGAATTCCAGACTGCGGACAGAATTTAGCTACACTTGAACTGCGCCATTAGTACATGCCAAGCTATATGGAAACACACATGTTGGCTGTGCATTAAGACAGTATATCTCAGGATTAGCAAAACGTCTGAATTTACAAGGGAGGATGCAAGATCAGCTCTCTCTGGTCACCATGTTTTGCTGTTGTAAGGATAGGGAAACTCACCAGCAGTGTTTTGGTTTTTTTCCTCTACAGAACTACCTTACTCTTCTAGATGATGAGGATCACACATTGGAATACCTGAATATTCAAGATGAACAGCACTTAATTATAGAAGGTATAACCGTGGCTTTACCCTAATATTCATGGTTGGCGGGGGGATTCTGGGAATTGAAGTCCACACTTCTTCAAGTTGCCAAGTTTGAGAAACACTGCTCTAACCACTCACTCACTGCAGGATGAGGACAATCTAGTGAGGTTTTGCCTGGAGCAACAGAAGAATAAGAACGCTCAAACTCCCTTTGCTACAATTCCCAAAAATTCGTATATTGTTGCTAATCACTCCGAGTAACACATCTGCAAGAAGAGGTGGGATTCCCTTCCCTTCCCTACCGGTTTGCAAATATGAGCACACACACAAATGTGAACGCATCTTCCACGCATGCTCAGCCATCTGCACATGTGCACAGCCTCCAAAACATGGCTAAATAGGACGGCATTATGTCCGGGCAGGTGTGCGGAGCCTACCACAGTTGGCGCTACTGGTTCACTCGAACCGGACAGAACCAGCTAAATCCCACCACTGCACCAAAAGCAGAACTCCGAGGCAGGTAGATTCCTCAAAGAACATGTTTATTGAATACATCGTATCGGCACAGCTAGTGAAAACCAACTATAAAGTTTCCCATGGTTTCAGCCTAATTAAAAAAGCAATTGTTTCCCTCCACAAATGTCACAAGTCACATTGTCCAATTAAAGTAGTTGGCGGGCTGCTTGGTCTCTCCTCTCCTTCAACTGGCAGCTGTTGGGATGACCTTGGTTCCCACGAGAAAGCTTTTTGCTTTGACTGCTAACCAGTCTATCTACTTCCCCCTCCCTTCCCCCCTTCAGAGTTCGTGGCAACTATGCGACAGCAAAATATGGCTTCAACCAGGTTCACTTCAGAGTCTTAAAAAGTTTAATATGAGCCTTAGAGGAAAGGCTTGGTTAATTAACTTTAAAATTCTTCTTTCCTCCTCTATTGTTACTTTTTCCCATTCATTTATCATTGGAAGTTCATATTTTATTTTTTTTAATACGATGACCTTTCCGGAGAGCTGGGGGCCAAATCCTGATGCACAATACATGAAAACAGAGCTTTTGTTCAGAAATTTCTCACCTACATACATCTAAGGATTTCTTTCTGGGCCGAGAACTTTAATCCTTTTGTCGGGATCCTGGATGGCAGCAGCCCCAATGGAGAGCTCTTTGGCTTCAAACCATATTGTGGTTTTTATAAATATAAGGATCCTTCTGTCTTTGTAAAGAAGCTGTCCTTTCGATCTCATGTTATTGAAATCAGCTGCATTCTAAATGCAATGGCGTTGTTGCCAGTTAAGCTCTGATCTCTTGTTCTTGCAGTTCGCAATAAAGACATGAGCTGGCCGGAAGAGATGTCATTTATAGCAAACAGCAGTAAGATTGACAGGCATAAAGGTAAGTGCTGCTTTCTTACTCCCTGACTTTCCAGAAGTCAATTTTTGGTTGATACATGAATAGAATGAGCTGTTGGGAGTCCCAAGCAGATAGATCCTGCTAGTGGGTTGGTAGATGATGCTCGTAAGTTGGTAGTCAGTTGATAAATCCAATCTACTAGATCCTGTCCAGTTTTGGTCATCATCATGTGATGTTGAGACT
Organism: Ahaetulla prasina; assembly: GCF_028640845.1. Classification (NCBI taxonomy): domain Eukaryota; kingdom Metazoa; phylum Chordata; class Lepidosauria; order Squamata; family Colubridae; genus Ahaetulla; species Ahaetulla prasina. Next base: position 9,365,114 of record NC_080539.1, read on the forward strand.
GTAGAACAGGGGTGTGAAAATCATGTCGTCATGGCATAACATGATGTATCGGGACTTTTTCTCTCTTCGCTAAACCGGGCGTGGGCGTGGCCAGTGCGTGACGCATCCAGCCCATGAGCCGGAAGCAAGGGTGGACTCGTGGGGGTTCGGCAGGGTTCGGGCGATCCTCTAGCCAAGGATCGCTGGGGTTCGGTGAACCCCCAAATGCCACCCCTGGCTGACCACGCCCACCCCACTCCACCCCTCCCAGAAGTCTCCACGCAGCCCTTCATCATTCCAGATAAGTGCAGGGGCTTCACGGAGGGTCTGGGACGGCAAAAAATGGGCCTTTTGGAAGTTCCGGAAGTCCAGAAATAGGCCTGTCTCCAGCCTCCGGAGGGCTGTACCCCGGGGGAAGCGGTTTTCGCCCTCCCGGAGGCTCAAAGAAAGCTTCCAGAGCCTGGGGAAGGCGAAAAATTCCCCCCCTCACCATGGTGCAGGCAGCCAAGTAGGCCACGCCCACCATGGCCACACCCACCCAGCAGCGGGGCAGCAAACCCATCACTAAAGGATCTGAAGCCTACCCCTGGCTGGAGTGTTTGACAGCCCTGCTCTAGAAAGAGTACAGAGAAGAACAAAAATGATTAGGGGTCTGTAGGTTAAAACAAATAATGAACACTTGGAAAAACTGGATATGTCTAACTTAACAAAGAGAAGGAATAGTAGTGACAAGATGGCAGTCTTCCGCTATTTGAGAGGTTGCCACAAAGAAGAGGGAATCAAGCTATTCTCCAAAGCACCTGAGGGCAGGACAAGAAGCAATGGATAGATACTAATTAAGGAGAGAACCAACCTAGAACAAAAGAGGAATTTCCTGACAGTCAGAACAATTAATCAGTGGAACAACTTGTCTCCAGAAGTTGCAAATGCTCCATCACCGGAGATCTTTTTAAAAAAAGAAATTGGACAGCCACTTGTGCTGAATGGTATAGGGTCGCCTGCGTGGGCAAGGGGTTAGTCTAGAACAGTGGTTCCCAACCTTTTCTTGTTTGAGGCACAACCTTTTCTTGTTTGAGGCACCCTTGGAAAGCCTTTCATTTCTTTTCTATCGGATTTAGGAGGGTTTAACTTATCGAGCTGTCGCCTGTTTTGAAAATGATTCAGGGAAAGATGTTTTGGTCAAGTGTGGCATCTCGCCTTTAAAGCAGCCCAGCCTTTTCCAGGGCTTCAGAAAGCAGATGCTTAAAGTTAGTAAACCACTTAGGGCTGCAAAACCCTGTGAAGCGGTAGATAAGTCTACGCGCTATTGCTGTTATAATTATTCCTCGTGAATGTCCTGCTGATTTCCACAATTTCTTCCTTCCTCCCAGTTCCCACAGAAAAAGGGGCCACGGGATTAAGCAACTTGGGGAACACGTGCTTCATGAATTCGAGCATCCAGTGCGTCAGTAACACGCAACCTCTTACCCAGTATTTCATCTCCGGCCGACATCTGTATGAACTGAACAGGTAGTTCTCACCTGTGACTCAAGGAGGAACTGAAATATGAACAGAAGCGGTTGTGATGGTGTGTGTGTGTGTGCGCTTGCAGGTGGTCCTCAACTTACAACTGTAATGGAGCCTGCCCATTACAGTGGTAAGTTGTGATGGCTGTAAAGCAGATCATCATGTGATTTGATTTTTACAACCTATTTTTGTCATTAAATGAATCCCCATGGTGTTTAAGTGAACCCATGTTGTTAAGCGAACCTATTGTTCATTATGGGGCTTTTTTTTTTTGGCCAGAAACTGGAAATAAATGCCAATTTTCAACAGAAATTGCAGTTACATCACTGTAAGGTGCTTCAAGCGGCCATAAATGTAGGCTGGTTGCCAAGTACCCAAAATGCGGTCACATGACCGGGAGGAGGAAGGGGCTGTCCATACGTCAAAATTGGGTCATAATATTTAAGAGTCCTCACATTATCTCTTAGCTGTGTTTTCGGCAGAAAGCCTACTTTTTTTTTTGTTTGTTTACATTTATATCCCGCCCTTCTCCGAAGACTCAGGGCGGCTTACAGTGTGTAAGGCAATAGTCTCATCCTATTTGTATATTTACAAAGTCAACTTATTGCCCCCCCAACAATCTGGGTCCCCATTTTACCTACCTTATAAAGGGGCGGAATAGCTCAGGCTGTAAGCAGCCTGTTATTAGAACACAATAGCCTGCAATTACTGCAGGTTCAAGCCCGGCCCAAGGTTGACTCAGCCTTCCATCCTTTATAAGGTAGGTAAAATGAGGACCCAGATTGTTGGGGGGGCAATAAGTTGACTTTGTAAATATACAAATAGAATGAGACTATTGCCTTACAAAGTCAACTTATTGCCCCCAACAATCTGGGTCCTCATTTTACCTACCTTATAAAGGATGGAAGGCTGAGTCAACCTTGGACCTGGTGGGACTAGAACCTGCAGTAATTGCAGGCAGCTGTGTTTTAATAACAGGCTTCTTACAGCCTGATCCACACCGCGGCTTGGACTCCATGTATACATGCCTCTAAAATCTTTAGTCTTTCTGCTAGAACGGCAGCGAAGAGTTTATAATCTTTTGTTTAATAATTAAACTGGTCTATAATTCTTTGTCTTTGTAACATGTTGACCCTCCTTTGGGAGCAACACAGTGTTGGCTGCTTTCCATGTCTGGGGTCAGTGGTGGGATTTAAATAATTTAACAACCGGTTCTCTTCCCTAATGGGCAGAGGCCATGGTGGGCGTGGCCAGGGGATGTGTCAGGCAGCACTCAACCTTCTGCATCCCCCTGGGAGAAAAAAAGGGGGAGGGGGAATGCGCCCCCCCCCCGGGGCCCCATTTTGGGCCTATGAAGCCTCCTGGGAGTGAAAACTGGCTGCGGGTGGGGCGCCACACCTCCCTGTGCCCTGTTTTGGGCCTAGTAAGCCTCCCTGCACTTACCTGGGAGCCAAAATGAGGTGTGTGGGGACTCCTGGAAGGGGCAGGGAGGGGAGGGGCCAGCTAGTAATTTAACTACCGGTTCGCGCGAACCAGCTGAATCCCACCACTGACTGGGGTATATTTCTCCCCTGTAGTATATCATTCATTGTGTCCTTTAATAGTTGAAGACGTTCCTCCTCGAAGCACTTATCATATTGGCTTGTGAGACCGTCTGGGCCTGGGGCTTTGCCAGGCCTCTTTGTTTTAATGGCTTCTGATAGCTCAAAGGCAGTTAGCGGGTCATTCATAAGTTGTCTCGGGGTTTGTGATAGTTTACGTAACTGTTGTCTTAAAAGATATTCATCTATATTTAACCTATCTATCTCCTGTCTTTTATACAAATTTGAATAGAAATTATGAAAGGATTTTTTTTAATACGTTCCTTACATCTACCCTTTATACAGGGGTGAAATCCAGCAGGTTCTGACAGGTCCTGGAGAACCAGTAGCGGAAATTTTGAGCAGTTCAAAGAACCGCTAGCGGAAATTTTGGGTAGTTTGGAGAACCGGCAAATACCACCTCTGGCTGGCCCCAGAGTAGGGTGGGAATGGAGATTTTGCAATATCCTTCTCCCAGGAGTGGGGAGGGAATGGGGATTTTGCAGTATCCTTCCTCTGCCACACCCACCAAGCCATGCCCACAGAACCGGCAGTAAAAAAAAATTGGATTTCACCACTGCCTTTATAATGGAAGAAGAGGTTCCGTAGAGCCCTTGTCTTGTCTACATTTAGGGAGCGATTAGTGGCGCCCTCTTGTCATCTGAGGTTATATACAGATAGTCCTTGATTAGCGACAGTTTGTTTAATGATCGTTCAAAATTACAGCAACATTGGAAAAAAGTGACTACTATTTGCAGTTATGACTCCCACAGTGGACAGTAATGTGGGTGCTTAGCAACCCCATGTATTTATGACGAGTTGCCTCATCCTGGAGTCACAACATTTGCCACCTTCTCAGAAGGCTTCCAACGAGCAGCGTCAATGGAGAAGCCGGATTTGCTTAACAGTCACAATGATTCGATTAGCGACATGGGGAAAAGAAGGTCTTAAACCCTGGGGCGACTCACTTAACACTACATTGTTTAGCGATGGAAGTTCTAGTTCCCATTGGGGTTTGTAAAGACGAGGTCTGCCTCTTTTCAAAAATCCCATGAACTCATTCCTAAGTAGGCAAACCGATAATTGACGGAACGAATTCTGTTCTAAATTCCAGGACAAATCCAATAGGAATGAAGGGGCACATGGCGAAATGCTACGGGGATTTGATTCAAGAACTGTGGAGCGGAGCCCAAAAGAACATTGCTCCTCTCAAGTTGCGGGTAAGACCCCCACAACATTTCTTACTCCTTTGCAGCTTCATTCTGAAATAGGGTATTTTAGAAAAATCACATATTTCTTGATATATACAGGCCTGAAAGTGAGTCCCCTTATAATGAAATTTCTAATTTCATTATTTCTAAATTATTTCTAAATTTCTAAACAGTGTCGACTGGCGGCCCCCAGGGGGAGGGCCTTCTCTGTGGGGGCTCCGACCCTGTGGAACGAACTTCCCCTCGGACTTCGACAATTACCTGACCTTAGGACCTTTCGCCGCGAACTTAAAACTTATTTATTCCGTATGGCTGGACTAGCCTGATTCTTATTTTTATTGGATGGGTTTTTAAAATTCTGTGATTTTACGGGGAAGTACGTTTTTTAATATTTTGGGCATTTAAATTAGTTTTTTAAGGGATGTTTTTTAATTATTGTGTGTATGTATATTTTATCTGCCTGTTCACCGCCCTGAGTCCTTCGGGAGAAGGGCGGTATACAAATTAAAATATTATTATTATTATTATTATTATTATTCTAATCCATTTCAAAAGTCCCATTTCCTGGGAGGCGTATGGGACAAATCTTCCTAGATAATGCCGTATTCTTTTCCCATGGATCCGAGGAGCAGGGAAGAATACTTTGCAACCAGGTGGAATCTGGACTACAACGTCTACTTTTGAAATGATTTTACCTTAGTGGGTAGGGGAGCACACACAGACATGGTAACTGCTTCCTTGAAGTCATTCCATCGGTTGTGTGACAGCATTCACACATGGTGCTATGAAAGTGACCGATTGAATAAGCCGAAGGCGGCACAGGAGTCTAGTGGTTAGGATGCTGGGCGTCAACCCAGCATGGGTTTCCGCAGTGTGGTTGCTCTCGGTTGCCATTGAAACAGGCGGGGGGCATGGACATTTGGGATGGGAAAGCGAACTGGTATGTAGTAGTCCCGTGAGAACTGGAAGGGAGGTTTGCACTTACGAATTACGGCGCTGTTGAATGGAGTTGTTTATACTCCGTCAAGGCCAGCTGTCCTGAGACTCCAGATGCGAGAAATACCTGCAGAGGAGCTTTCCCATAACATCATATTAGACATTGATTGGACTGCTAGTGCTGTACCCTGGGGGGGGGAGGGGTTTGGGGTGACTTTCAATATGTAACTTTCACACGTTTTGAATCAGATCTTGCCTTGCTTTCGCTGCTATCATTTCAAACTTAGTAAAAGTACCTCTTCTCTAATCCAATTGAGTTGGGGGTTTTCTTTCTTGAGTTTTGAACGGAGGCAGGCCTGATGCTAGGCTTGTCAACCAGAAGGTTGGCAGTTCGAGACCCAAGTGCCCAAGGGTATGTTCTCGCCCCAGCTCCTAGCAGTTCGAAAGCATGCAAATGCGAGTAGATAAATAGGTACCACTTCGGTGGGAAGGCAGCAGCATTCTGTGTGCCTTGGCGTAGAGTCACGCCAGCCACATAACCATGGAAGCATCTTCGGACAACTGTAGCTTCCTTGGCTCTGAATCAGAGATGACGGGAACAGGGAAAACCGTTACCTTTACCTTTGAATAAGGCCACAGTTGGCTGAATTCACCCATGACGTTAAGCCATGATTTACCTAAGGATAATGCCTTGCATTTGCATGCACAATCAGCATTGTCTAACTCAAGGGTCACCAACCTTTTGGATCTCAGGGACCACTAAATTCATAATTTTAAATCCCGCGGGCCACTAATATGATCTGCCTAATGACTGGCTGGGTGGGTGTGGCTAGGTGGTCATGTGACTGGGTGGGCATGGCCAACTCAATGTCACTCACATCGAAGGGCATCTCGCCAGCCTCTACTCACCCCTCCCCTCCCAGCCACTCCTTGCCTGCCCGCCTGGGCTCCTTAGGGCCCCAACAGGAAGCAGTTGTTGGAGCTAAGCAGCCACCACACACACAAAAAAAAAGAGTTGTCAAAACAGCTGACCCAGTTCAAATTGGATCTGACCGAGAAGGAGGCTCAGCAGAAGCACCTCACTGAGGACTACGAGCTTAGGTTTTCCAAGGCCTGGAAGCTCAGCAGGCTGAGATGGTCAGCCAGTTCCAGGCCATGAGGCAGTCCCACTGGAGGAAGGCCCTCCGGCTCTTCGCCACCAGCGGCACTTCCCTCCAGCCTTCTCCCAAAGCCCTGCACTAGGAGGCTGAAGCAGACCCCAAGTCGGAATTTCTCCCCCCCCACCTCTCAAAGCTTCACAAAAAGACCCCGAAGGGGGAGACTCTCTGCAGCAACACAAACGTTCATTGCACGTATCCAGCCCAGGGGCCCGTAGTTTGAGGACTCCTGATTTAGTGCAATATTAAAAAAAAATGCAAATGATTTTTCTGCGGACCATCAAAATTTTCTCATGGACCACCAATGGTCCACGGACCACCAGTTGGTGACCGCTGGTCTAACTAATTCGGCCAGTGTGTGAACTTCCCCACTGTTCTTAACCCCCATTGGGTCTGCTTTGCTTTATTACAGTGGACTATAGCTAAATATGCCCCGAGGTTTAATGGCTTCCAACAGCAAGACTCTCAGGAGCTCTTAGCTTTTCTCCTGGATGGGCTCCACGAGGACCTGAATCGAGTCCATGATAAGCCGTACGTTGAGCTGAAGGATAGCGATGGCCGGCCGGATTGGGAGGTAGCGGCAGAGGTGAGTGACTTCGGGCCAGTGCATGGCTCCCTCTGGTTTTGAATGCAGATTTTGGGGTTTTTTTTTATCACGTTGAGGATTCTCTGGAAGCTTGTATTTTTATAATATTTTCTTCTTATTGTATACGTGTTTTGTATAGTTTTATGATTTTTAACATTGGAAGCCACCCAGAGTCACCATATGTTGAGATGGGTGGGAAAGGAAAGGAAAGGAACAGGGAAGGAAGAGGGAAAGGAAGGGAAGGAAGAGAGAAGGGAAGGAACAAAAGAGGGAAGGGAAGGGAAAGGAAAATATAGGAAGGGAAGGGAAGAAAAGGAAAGGAAAGAAGGGAAGGAAAGAAAGAAAGAAAAAGAAAGGAAAAAATAAAGAAAGAACAAAAGAAAGAACAAAAGAAAGAAGAAGACTATTGCAATGCTCTCTACATGGGGCTCCCCTTGAAGAGCACCAGGAGGCTCCAGTTAGTCCAGAATGTGGCCACGCGGGTAATAGAGGGAGCACCGCGTTGCTCCCATATATAACACCCATCCTGCGCGGCCTGCACTGGCTGCCTGTAGCCTTCCGGGTGCAATTCAAGATGTTGGTTACCACCTTTAAAGCGCTCCATGGCTTAGGACCGGGTTATCTACGAGACCGCCTTCTGCCACCGATAGCCTCCCAACGATCTGTGCGCTCCCACAGAGCGGGCCTCCTCAGGGTGCCGTCGACCAAACAATGTCGGTTGGCGGCCCCCAGGGGGAGGTCCTTCTCTGTGGCAGCACCGTCCCTATGGAACAAGCTGCCTCCGGGGTTGCGCCAACTCCCCGACCTCCGGGCCTTCAAACGTGAACTGAAGACTCTACTATTTCATCGTGCGGGACTAGCCTAAGAAATATTTTATTGTAATTTTAAACGGGTTTTAAATCGGTTTTAAACAGTTTTAATTGATTTGGCCATTAATATATTTGGTTTTAATTTGTTTTTAAATATTGTTATTTGTATTTGCATTTTAATATGCAAATAAATAAATAAACCGCCCTGAGTCCTTCGGGAGAAGGGCGGCATAGAAGTTAAATTATAAATACACAGCTGCCTGCAATTACTGCAGGTTCTAGTCCCACCAGGTCCAAGGTTGACTCAGCCTTCCATCCTTTATAAGGTAGGTAAAATGAGGACCCAGATTGTTGGGGGGGCAATAAGTTGACTTTGTATATAATATACAAATGGATGAGACTATTGCCTTACACACTGTAAGCCGCCCTGAGTCTTCGGAGAAGGGCGGGATATGTAAATAAAATAAAATAAATGAAGGAAGGAAGGAAGGAAGGAAGGAAGGAAAGAAGGAAAGAAAGAAAGAAAGAAAGAAAGAAAGAAAGAAAGAAAGAAAGAAAGAAAGAAAGAAAGAAAGAAAGAAAGAAAGAACTTTCATTATCTCAAAGAATGAAAGCCTCAAGCTCTCTAGGTCAACCACTAGGTCAACCAAACATCCCAAAACTGCAGGATTCCCTGCAGATAATGATAGTCTAGAGGAAGATCTCTTCTTCAAGTATGAACATCATGTGGCCAAGTGGGGGGGGAAAAAAAGAAATCAAAATTTTGCACCTAAAAAATAAGCCTGTCACGAAATGTTCACTTTGTCACTGACATGCTGGTTTCCTGCAAGTAAGGACAGGCTGTTGCTGCCGGTATTGACCCTCTTGATTTTCCATCCATGGTGGCACAGTAGTTGTAGAGTGTAGTAGTGCAGGCTACTTCTCCTGACTGCCAGCTGCCAGCAGTTTGGCAATTCGGGTCTCAAGGTTGACTCCGCCTTCCATCCTTCCGAGGTGGGTAAAACGAGGACCCAGATTGTTGGGGGCAAGAGGCTGACTCTGTAAACCGCTTAGAGCAGGGGTCTCCAACCTTGGCAACTTTAAGACTTGTAGACTTCGACTCCCAGAATTCTTCAGCCAGCTTTGCTGGCTGAGGAATTCTGGGAGTCGAAGTCTACAAGTCTTAAAGTTGCCACGGTTAGAGACCCCTGGCATAAAGACGGTTGTAAAGTACTGTAAAGCAGTATATAAGTCTAAGTGTTATTGCTATTGCCATCTATCTATGTATCTATCTATGCATATCTATCTGCCATCCATCCATCTGTCCATCCATCTATCTATCTATGATGAGCCACAGTGGCACAGTGGTTAGAATGCAGTATTGCAGGCTACTTCTGCCTGCAATTTGGCAGTTCAAATCTCATCTTTCGTTTCAGGCCTGGGAGAACCATTTGAGGAGGAACCGCTCGATTGTGGTCGACCTGTTCCACGGGCAGCTGAGGTCTCAGGTGAAATGCAAGACCTGCGGGCACATCAGTGTTCGTTTCGACCCTTTTAATTTCTTATCGCTGCCTCTTCCAATGGACAGTTACATGCACATAGAAATAATAGGTGAGTGAGGATTCGTGAGTCGCTCTCCTTGGTGTGGTTGTTGAGGTGGGGGGGGAGAATGGGCTCCATTTTGGAAGTTGGAAAATACCAAGAATTGGGCAGCTCTTTCCAGCTGGGGCTTTCCAAATTCAAATCAATCAGAATAGAGCTGGAAGGGGCCTTGGAGGTCTTCTAGTCCAGCCCTCTGCTCAAGCAGGAGAAACTATACGAGTGATGGCTAATCTTTTTGCCATTGCGTGCCAGGAGCGGTGGGGGAGGTCACGTGCGCGTGTGGCCACACTCATAATTTTATGCACCCCGCGCATGCACGCGTAACTCCCCCCACTCCTGGCATGCGATGGCCCGGTAGGCCCGTTTTTCTCTCTCACCTGGATCCAGAGCCGTTCTATGAGTCTTGGGAGGGTGAAAACTACCTTTCCCACCCCACTGGAGCCCCTCCAGAGGCCAGAAATGGCCCATTTACCAACTTCCGGTTGGACAGGAAGTGACTTTTTTGTTGTCCCCAGCCTCCAGAGACTCCTAGAGAGACTCTGGAGCCAGGTGAGAGAGAAAAGGGCTTTCCCCACCACCACCCAAGCCCTCCGGGGGCAGGAAACAGCCTGTTTCCCTACTTCTGGTGGGCCCAGAAGGCCCAAAAATCAGCTGGCTGGCGCACGCATGCGCACCAGGGCTGAGCTCACGTGCCCACTGATATGGCTACGTGTGCCACAGGTTCGCCATCATGGACCCATACCATCTCAGACAAGTGGCTGTCCAGCCTCTTCTTAAAAACTTCCAGTGATGAAGAACTCACAACTTCTGGTGGCAAGCTGTTCCACTGGTTAATTGTCCTCACTGTTAGGAAGTTTCTCCTCAATTCCAGGTTGTTTCTCTCCTTGATGAGTTTCCATCCATTGCTTCTTGTCTTGCCTTCTGGAGCTTGGAAACTAAGTTGACCCCCTCTTTTTTGTGGCAGCCCCTCAAATACTGGAACTCTGCCATCATGTCCCACTTAGTCCTCCTTTTCTCTAGACTAGACATACCCCAATCCTGCAACTATTCATGCTTTAGTCTCCAGGCTTTTAATCATCGTTCTTTATTTATTTTTATTTACAAGTAGTCCTCAACTTACAACCATTCATTTAGTGACTATTCAAAGTTACAATGGCACTGAGAAAAAGTGATGTATGACTGTTTTTCACACTTATGACCATTGCAGCATCCCAACGGTCACGTGATCAAAATTCGGACGCTTCGCAACTGGCATGTATTTATGACGGTTGCAATGTCCCAGGGTCATGTGATCACGTTTGCGACCTTCCCAGCCAGCTTCTGACAAGCAAATTTCGCTTAACGGTTGTTGTGGCCTCTCCATGGTCATCTGATCAAAATTCAGACACTTGGCAACTGGTTCATATTTTGTCGTGTCCCACTCCTCCTCTGACGGCCGGGTCTGGAAAGTCTGTCTCAAACGTGGCCTCGAAGCCTCTGCAGCTTTGCCAAAGTCCTGTCAGAGTTCTCAGGGCAGGCAGGAATCCATGGTGTGACTTCAGCAACCAGATGAGACTTTGCCTGACTCAAGGAATGCCAAAAAGCAGATCCTTTATATAGGCCATGGGGTGTGGCTCCATGACTCAGCACTTATCCAAGCCTGCCCCTCCCTTCCTTTTGCTGATGTCACCTCTCCATTCTCCGGGCGTGGATCTGTCCACCTCCAGCTGCCGGCAATTCTAGCTCGTGACTGGCTATCAGTCTCTGGCTGAGATAGCAGGAGATGAGAGGGCCCGGCTGCGGAGAGGGGGCGGGCGAGGCACAACATATTTATGACGGTTGCAATGTCCCAGGGTCATGTGATCACGTTTGCGACCTTCCCAGCCAGCTTCTGACAAGCAAATTTCGCTTAACGGTTGTTGTGGCCTCTCCATGGTCATCTGATCAAAATTCAGACACTTGGCAACTGGTTCATATTTTGTCGTGTCCCACTCCTCCTCTGACGGCCGGGTCTGGAAAGTCTGTCTCAAACGTGGCCTCGAAGCCTCTGCAGCTTTGCCAAAGTCCTGTCAGAGTTCTCAGGGCAGGCAGGAATCCATGGTGTGACTTCAGCAACCAGATGAGACTTTGCCTGACTCAAGGAATGCCAAAAAGCAGATCCTTTATATAGGCCATGGGGTGTGGCTCCATGACTCAGCACTTATCCAAGCCTGCCCCTCCCTTCCTTTTGCTGATGTCACCTCTCCATTCTCCGGAAGCGTGGATCTGTCCACCCTCCAGCTGCCGGCAATTCTAGCTCGTGACTGGCTATCAGTCTCTGGCTGAGATAGCAGGAGATGAGAGGGGCCCGGCTGCGGAGAGGGGGGCGGGCGAGGCACAACATATTTATGACGGTTACAGTGTCCCAGGATCATGTGATCACCTTTTGTAACCTTCTAACAAGCAACTTCAATGGAGGAGCCAGATTCCATATGTGTTAGTGACTTAACTCAGTGATTTATTTTAACAGTTGTGGCAAGAAAAGTGATAAAATGGGACAAAAGTCACTTAACGATTGTCTTGCTTAGCAGTGTAAATTCTGGATTCAGTTATGGTCGTACGTCCTACATATTAACAAGTTAACAGATTAACAGAGTTGAAAGGGACCTTGTAGGTCAACCAGTCCAACCTCCCGCCCAAGCAGAAGACCCCCACGCCATTTCTGACTGATGGTATTCCAGTCTCTTCTTGAAAGCTTCCAGTGATAAAACTCCCACAACTTCCGAAGGCAACTTCTGTTCCATGGGTTGATTGTTCTCACTTTCAGAAAATTTCTCCTTATTTCTAGGTTGATTCTCTCCTTGGTCAATTTCCATCCGTTATTCCTTACCTGGCCTTTGGTTGCTTTGGAAAAGAGCTTGACCCCCTCCTCTCTGTGGCAGCCCCTCAAGTATTGGAAGGCTGCTATCCTGTCTCCCCTGGTCCTTCTCTTCACTAGACCAGCCATGCCCAGTTCCTGCAACCATTCATCGTATGTTTTAGCCTCCAGTCCCCTAATCAACCTGGTTGCTCTTCTCTGCACTTTTTCTAGAGTCATGGCTCTGTAGCCTTGCATGGGGAGTGCAGAGAAACACAGAGCCTTGGGTTAGTTAAGCACCCTAAAAGGCCTCCTTTTGCCTTTCAATTCATTTTTAACGTGGCCTTTAATCAACTTGCCTCTTTTTAATGTTTAACTGTTAAAAAAAAATAAAGGTAAAGGTTCCCCTCGCACATATGTGCTAGTCATTCCCGACTCTAGGGGGCGGTGCTCATCTCCGTTTCAAAGCCGAAGAGCCAGCGCTGTCCAAAGACGTCTCCGTGGTCATGTGGCTGGCATGACTCAATGCCAAAGGCCCACGGAACGCTGTTACCTTCCCACCAAAGGTGGTCCCTAATTTTTCTACTTGCATTTTTTATCTGCTTTCGAAACTGCTAGGTTGGCAGAAGCTGGGACAAGTCACGGGAGCTCACCCCATTACATGGCAGCACTAGGGATTCAAACCACTGAACTGCTAACCTTTCGATCAACAAGCTCAGCATCTTAGCCGCCTGAGCCACCGCGTCCCTACTTAACTGTTATATACTGTTATTTATTATTATCTGTTTATTTTTATATACCGTTTTTTTTTACATTTTCAATTTTTACTGTAGGCTGCCCAGAGTCTGTGCGGGGAGATGGTTGGTTCCAAAATGTGATAAATAAATAAAACAAAATAAATAAAGTGAAAAGCTTCTAAAAACACAGCCTTTCTCCCTTTTTCACTCTCCCTCTTTTCCTTTTTTTTCTTGTCTTCTTCAAGTAACTAAGCTAGACGGCACGACTCCCGTCCGATATGGACTCAGGCTAAATATGGACGAGAAATACTCGGACTTGAAGAAGCACCTGAGTGAACTTTGTGCCCTGAAGCCCGATCAGATCCTGCTTGCGGAAGTACACAGTTCCAACATAAAGGTAATGACGCTTCTGCAGTTGAATGCAAAAATTGACCCTCCTTGGTCAACTGCATGTATCAAGGAAATCCTAAAGAAACAGAAGAGACACAGCCCCTATATAAAGAGAGGGGGGAACTGAAAATGTATTTGTCTCCTACAAACCTTGGAACCTTCTCTCCTCCTATTTTTCCCACAACAACAGCCCTGTGAGGTGGGTTACATCTGAGAAAGAGAGCGACTGGCCCAAAGTCACCCATCCAGCTTTCATGCCTAAGGCGGAACTAGAACTCATTGTCTCCTAGTGATTGGCTCCAAGCCATCTAGCCATCTTTTGGTGATTGGCCTAAAGTTCCCCATCCGGCTTTCATGCCTAAGGTGGGACTAGAACTCACAGTCTCCTGGTGATTGGCCTAAAGTCCCCCAGCTGGCTTTCATGCCTAAAGCAAAACTAGAACTCACAGTCTCCTGGTGATTGGCCTAACGTCCCCCAGCTGGCTTTCATGCCTAAAGCAAAACTAGAACTCACAGTCTCCTGGTGATTGGCCTAACGTCCCCCAGCTGGCTTTCATGCCTAAAGCAAAACTAGAACTCACTGTCTCCTGGTGATTGGCCTAAAGTCCCCCAGCCAGTTTTCATGCCTAAGGTGGGACTAGAACTCACAGTTCCTGGTGATTGGCCTAAAGTCCCCCAGCCAGTTTTCATGCCTAAGGTGGGACTAGAACACACAGTTCCTGGTGATTGGCCTAACGTCCCCCAGCTGGCTTTCATGCCTAAAGCAAAACTAGAACTCACTGTCTCCTGCTTTCCAACTTGGTACCTTAACCTAGAGACCCTAACAACAGGGTTTCACTATCCTGCAGTTCTACAGAAGATCCAGAGAATGAAACTTGAGTTTAAAGAGAGACATTTGCCTCGATGTGCCCAGCCTGTCTTTAGATCTGACGGGCTGTGTCGAAGAGGAATGTTATCCTGGGAGCTCATTACTCACCCGCCTGTCGAGACAACAGATGTGGCTGTGTCAGATGGGCTCCCTTGTCCTTTTGCAATTCTCCCGTCAGCGGCTTCTGCTCTTTTGAAAACAGCTTTCCCTTCTCCCCTGGGTTTCAGAAACTGTCGGTCGGGGCACCGAATGCTTTGGCTTCTTCTACAGCTCTCTGAAGTGTCATCTAAATTATTAATTGCTCCTGGCTTTAATCGCTTTTTGTTGCTGCTGTTGTTTCTCTCCCCCTGTTTTCTAAAGAACTTTCCGCAAGACAACCAAAAAGTCCGGCATTCAACGACTGCTTCTTTGTGCGCCTTCGAAGTTCCGATTCCCGGCTCTCCCACTTCGGCTTCTTCAAGTCCCTTGCAAACAGGTAGGAGGAATGGCCTCGATTCCGCCACCCTCCTCTCGTTTCCTACCCCACCCCCACCCCCCAAAAAGCTGGGAGTTTTGTCTGACAAATTGGCAGCGTTGCTGTTGCTGTTGCTGTGCTTAGCGTTGGGAGTGACAGTGAGCGCTCTTAAACTATCACTCCCTACTGAATTGCTTTATCCGAGTAAAATGCAGGAAGGATGGGAACTGATTGGCATGAAAGTTCTTAAGCGAAGAATCCTCTTTGTGTTTCTCTCAACCAATGGCCCTGCCACAGAAAACCAACTTTTCCCCTTCCCCTTCTCCTTCTCCTTCTCCTTTCCCATCTACTCCTCTTCCTTCTTCTCTCCTCTTCCTTCTTACCCCTTTCTCCTCCTTTTCCTCCTCCCTTCTTCTCCCTTTCCCTTTCCCCTTCTCTTCCTTTTCCCTTTCTCCCTCCTCCTCTTCTTCCTTTCTCTCCTTCTCTCCTCCTCCTCTTCTCCTTCTCTCCTCCTCCTCTTCTTCCTCTTCTTCCTTTCTCTCCTTCTCCTCTCCTTCTCTCCTCCTCCTCTTCCTTCTCCTCTCCTCTTCCTCCACTTCCTTTTTCTCCCTCTCCTCCTCTGCTTCCTTTTCTCCCTCCTCTTCTTCCTCCTCCTCCTTTCTCTCCATATTCTCTTCTTCTCCTCTTCCTTTCTTCCTCCTCCCTTTTCTCCATCTTTCTCTCCATTTCCTTCTCCTCCTCTTCCTTCTTCTCCCCCCTTTCCCTTTCCTCCTCCTCCCTCCCCCCCTTCCTCCATTTTAGCCCTCTTGGCACATTCAGGATACAGTTTGTGAATGAGGAACATATCACAAATGCTTGTTACAGAATCCAGCTGTTCCTCCGGCAGAATCTGGAGAACTTACTTAAGTCTTCTCCCCATATTGCTATCTGACCCGGAAGCCATCTTTCTACCTTTGTGCCTTCAGGCTTCAGGCCGGCCACAAATTCTACTGTGGGAAATTGGGAAGGGGGACTGTATAGAGTGAAGAAGATAGGTAGTCAAAATAAAATTCTTGATAGAAAGTCAAGGCCATGGTGCCCTGCAGCTGTGTTGAGAAGAATGGGAAGATATCTTCTGTTCCGGACGGTGCATTGATTGGACCATGTGATGGACATGTGGGAGAAGTGGGCAAGGTCTTGAACTTTCTTTTGGGTGTGGAAAACCCGGAAGCTCTCAGATTTGGGTTTTCCCAGATGTGCCAATATGACATCTCTAATAAAAGTGAGCCTTGAGGAACTTCAAGCCTCGGAGTTTGATTTCGTTGCGGGTGTTCCTTGGAACCCTGACCATTGTTTTATTCTATGCCGAAGAAGCCCAGCTAGAGAACAAAAGTCAGCTTCTTCTCATTTTTACAATGAAAGAAAATAGCCCTCCTTATGAAGGCGCTACAGATTTTTGCCCAGCCAGTGATCGAAAACAATCCTTAAAACAGGCACAAAAATTTCATACGCACAAAATTGGAAAAAAGGAAATATATCAACAGAGGAAGAACTGATAAAGAAAATTTTAGATTGTGCTGAGATGGACAAATTAACAAAAGGAATTAAAGAAAAGGAAGATACAGAATATTATGTAATATGGGACAAATGGTGCAAATGGCTGGAGACTAGAAAAAATGAATAGCAATGAAAGAGGAGAAACAGATAAATGCAAGACGTATGTAAGATAGTATACAAAGTGTACAGATTTAAATATTATAAGTGATAGGAATTATAGAGTAATCAGGGATAATGGGACAAGAAGGATATAAATATTATAAACGGAATTGGGAGAAAAGGTAAATATTAGGAGATCACCGCTACGAAACAGTTGTAAAAAGGGAATGTACGTTATGTGTTTTGTGTTTGTTATGTTGTGTTATAAATAAAAAATTTATTAAAAAAAAGAAAAAAGAAAACGATCCTTAAGTGAAGAGCTTCACACCAGGACGTATTTTGACAGCCTCTTTTGCGCTTTTGAGTTTTAGATTTTTACCGTGGGCAGTCGACCAACGGGGTGATCAGCTGCCTGATGAACGGGGACCTCCCGCGGTCGACCTTGATCCCAAACGGAATGCCCAACACAGTGGTGCCCTGCAGGGTGGAGAACGGTGGGATGATGAATGGTCATGTGACCTCGCCTTCCGACAGCCCCTTCATAGGCTACATCATTGCGGTCCACAGGAAGATGGTGAGTGGAGAACAAGCCTTGGCCAAACCACTGAGATGCTTCGTCTGTTTCACATGAAGCAGCTACAGCCAAACTTTGCAAAGGGCCACCAGCCATTTGGAAAGTATACCTGGAGTTTGTGGCAGAAATCAAATCCAGAAAGCACAGGAAACTGATTCAGCAGGATTCATTAACTTCTCTTTATACATAATATACATATATACCAAAAGTGGGTTTCAGCAGGTTCTGACCAGTTCTGGAGAACCGGTAGCGGAAATTTTAAGTAGTTCGGAGAACCGGTACTAAAAATTCTGACTGGCCCCACCCCCCATCTATTCTCTGCCTCCCAAGTCCCAGCTGATTGGGAGGAAATGGGGATTTTTGCAGTAACCTTCCCGTGGAGTGGGGTGGGAATGGAGATTTTACGGTATCCTTACCCTGCCATGCCCACCAAGCCATGCCACATCCACTAATGCACACCCACGGAACTAGTAGTAAAAAAATTTGAGACCCACCACTGAGACATACATAAAATACATTTTATACACATGAAATAAATATACAATACCAACAGCAGTTTTTCCAGTGTGGTAGTTACCGGCAAAAAAACACAGGCAGAGGAGAGAACAGCAGAGATGCGTTTCAGTTTCAAATCAGAGAGCAGACTAGTTTCGTTCTTTTTTGTACAGGCTCAGAGCTACAGACCCACGCCCAGACTCCTTCCAGTTTCAGTTTCCAAACAGTCCTCATTGGCTGACTTAGTTGCTCTGCCTATTCATTGGCTGACTGTATTACCATGTCTCTGCCTGTCATGAATTCTCTGACCTAAACTGTAACCATGCTGCGACTATTTGCTTGTCGATCTGTGGGGTGGACTTCAAAAAGACCCCTCTGTTTGATTGTCACCCTTGTCACTCAGAATTAACTCAGAATTACCCACTATTGGAATCGGGCTGTGCAAGCGGTGGGCCTGGCGTACACACACGCAGCTCAACTTGCGTGAGTGGCAGGTCAACACGTGCATGCGCAGCTCGGCCACCAAGCTCTAAGGGTTGGGGATTACTGCACAAGGCAGGAATAGCCAACGACCCTTGGTTGGGATCAGAGTTGGCTGGGTGACTTTGTCCAAAGCTGTTGAGATACTTCATTTCCAGACCTCTTGGTCAAAATACTGACTCATGGATCCCATAGCCTTGTGATTGATTGATTGATTGGTTGGTTGATTGATTGAATATTTTTTTCTTTATTAAATTTATTAGCTGCCCATCTAATAAAGAAGTGTTTGGGCCAAGGGTATTCTTGTATTCTGAGAACGGATGCTGTTGTAACAAGAAACTATTTCTTCAATCTAACCTGCTTCCCCAGAGTGCTGAAAGGGTGCCCATAAGGTTGGGAATAGGGCAGGTGAAATATAAAATTTGTTACTACTGGTTCTGTGGGCGTGGCTTGGGGGGGGAAATGTGATTGGGTGGGTGTGGCCAACTTTTTTTTTTTTACTTTTAAAAGCATTTTTTCTACAACCTCTTTAGCCGAAGAGGTTCCAGAAAAAATGCTTTTAAAGGGTTCTGACGATCTCAGCTGAGCCCCGCAATCATCAGAGGCTTTTTTTTAACTTTTAAAAGCATTTTTTCAGCCGAAGAAAAAATGTTTTTAAAAGTAACAAAAAAAACCTCTAATGATTGCGCAGCTCAGCTGGGCATGGAGAGCCAGGGATTTTTGCTACCGGTTCTCCGAACCACCCGCCACCATCGCTACCAGATCGGGCGATCCAGTCTGAACCGGGAGCATTTCACCCCTGGAATAGGGCTTATCCTTGGGAGGGTTGAGGGAGGGGCACAGGAGAAGCATGGCCTGACTGAAGCCAGATCTTTTGCCCAAATCTTCACGTAAAGGTTTTGGAAATCTCCACTGCATTGCATCTTTTCCTGCTGTGAAAAGTGTTACCATTTGATGGTGTTAAAAAGAATCATTGCGTGATGCAAGCTGTTCTCTTGCAATTGACCGCTGGAGTTTTTTTTGTCAATGCCGATGGTATTCAAGTAGCATTCCGGATGTTTTGGGATTACACTCAAGCCGCTTATCGCTATTGGTTCTTATCTTTGTTTTCATTGCCACAGTCATTCTACGGCTATTTGTAGGTCTTGCATTTTGTGATTTTTTTAAAAAAAATTATTAAAAATTTTGAAATTATAAAAGGTATAAAAAAAATTAGGCAAAGAGTAGGTGTCATAATTACACTGGAGCCTTTTACTATTTTGTTGTTACACTTTGGGACGCCGCTTGAGAGTCCGTCGATCCATGATTTTTACAAAAGGAAAGTCTATGAATTGTTCCTAACTTTCAAAATCCATGTGGTGTATTTTTTTTTCCCCCCCGTTGAATGCAGATGCGGGCCGAAATGTACTTTCTCTCCTCTCAAAAGAACCGCCCAAGCCTGTTTGGGATGCCTCTGATTGTTCCCTGCACAGTTCACACAAGAAAGAAAGACTTGTATGACGCTGTCTGGATTCAGGTGTCTCGGCTTGCAAGCCCCCTCCCTCCCCAGGAAGCAAGTAACCATGCTCAGGATTGGTGAGTCCAGTGCTGGAATGAGGAACTGCTGAGCCGCTAACAGAGCTGATAGAAGAGAATATTTCTAGCTTAGGGCAGGAGTCCTTGGTGCTGTCTGTGCTTGGTTGTTTTCTCACAGACGTTTCATTACCCAACTAGGTAACACCATCAGTGCTAGAAGAGAGTGGGATTTCTCCTTTTAGCACTGATGATGTTACCTGATCAGGGTAATGAAACATCTGCAAGACAATAAACGAGTTCATAGAGCTCCAAGGGCTCACTGCATTAATATGGCTGCGGTTTGGTAATTTTGAACATCTCAGAGAAGTGAGCCAAGCTGCATAAATGACAAGAAGAGCCCATTTGGCTTATTGGAGTACAGTGGTACCTTGGTACTCAACTGCTTTGACACTCGTCGACTTTGTTCCTCAACATATTTTGCCGTGAAAATTTTGTCCCGGTACTCAGCGTTTGTTTGATACTCAACACACGAGCTAGAATTTGTCAGTGTTGCCTGTCTTATGATTCACTACATTATCC